>NW_026623539.1:567184-611283 GCF_030028575.1 Malurus melanocephalus
CTGCCCAGGGAGCTTTGGAGTCCCCATCCCTGGAGGTGTCCCAGGAAGGGCTGGAGGTGGCACTGAGTGCTCTGGGCTGGGGACAAGGTGGGCATTGGGCACAGATGGCACTCCATGGGCTGGGAGGGTTTTTCCATCCTCAGGGATTCTGGGATTTTGTGACTCCTGTACTCAGGAAGGAGCCTCAGRGTGCTGAGCTGAGCTGCCCAGGAGCCCTGGGTGTGAGCTTTGAGGCAATTCTCCCCAAGTATCCCACCCCAGGAAGCGCTTTGGGACCAGCTCAGAGGCTCCATGTTTGGTCCCTGCTGTTCCCAATCAGCCCCATCATCTCAGGCTGATTTGGGGGAYGAGGGGGTTCAGCATCTCCCAGCCCACGAGGATCTGGGGGTCACTGCTTGGTGCTGAGGAGAGTGGACACTCTTGAAAACCCCCACAGTGAAGGTGGCAGCAATCACTGAGCTCTGCTCTTCACTGGTTACTCATTGTAAAAAAGGAGGGATAACAATCCTGAGTGTGCTCTGGGATTAAATCACAGAATCACAGAACGATTTGGGTTGGAAGGGACCTTAAAATTCATTGGGGCCATGAGCAGGCCTGTGATGGAGAAAAGAAATGTGATGGAGAAAAGAAAGGAGAAAACAAAGAACACAACAAAGTTGGCCAAACCTGTTCAGAATGTGCTGCAGACAGAGCAGAGGAAGCTCTGGCTGGGGCTGGGGAAGAGAAGCAGATCTGGCAGCAGGATGGGCCACAGGAGCTCCCACAGCTCTGCTTCCACTGAGGGAAAGCTGGAGCTGCTGCCCAGGGACTGTAAAACCTCGAGAGGAAGGKAAGGTGTTGTGTCCATGGAGTGGGAGCGCCTCTAAACATCACCTTTCTCCTCTTTGGGCTTTGGAAGCAACGAGACATTCCTGAGGTCATCTCCACAGCCCATTTCTGGTTTTAGGGGTCACTTTGCTCGTGTCTGCCGTGTAACTTCTGCCAGGAGGTGCCAAACTGCAGCTGGAAGAGTCCAGAGGGCTTTGGGATTCTGGGAGAGGAGGAGTTTAAGGGGGAGGACCCCGAGGTGCCACCACCAGTGTTGAGGGGCCAGAGGCTGTGCTGCGTGTTCCTGTTCTTGGACATGGGATCAGCACCACCTCTGTAAGATCCCAAACAAGGGGATGTGCCTGGATCCACATTCCAAAGGCTGGATGAGTTGGGAATGCAAAGAGCTGCACCCCAGGGCTGGGTGAGGGACATTTCTGCTGTGACATGCACCGGCTCCCGGTGCTGGGAGTTCCGTGGGTATTTGGATCCCACAGAGCCGTGTTTGTTACGTGTTCAGGTCACTAAAGGAGCTCTTGGATTTTTCTGGGCATGGAAATGGCTTTTACTTGCTCCACTTTTCTCCTGCTGGCAGCTCACCTGAAGGTTTYTCCTTGCTGCAGAGGAAGCAGATGGCGATTCCACAAAACTCCAGAAAACATCAACAACTGCAGAGCTGATTCCCTGAGCTGACAGAGTGCCCTGAGAGGAAAGTATTTTATAAACTGTCCCAACTTYTAGATTTTTCCTCCTAAACTTCCTTTTGAGAGTGGGGGGCCTTAACATGATCCAACTTTACATCTGTGATGTAACCCAAATCTGGGGTTGCTTTATCTGACCTTTCCAGAGGATTTCAGAGAATCATGGAACCATCCAGGCTGGAAAAGACCTCCCAGATCATCSATCCCCWGCCATGGCAGGGACACCTCCCGCTGTCCCAGGCTGCTCCCAGCTCATCCAACCTGGCCTTGGACACTGCCAGGGATCCAGGGGCAGCCACAGCYACTCCCAAGTGATTTAATCYTGACTCTGTTTTTCAAAGTTTATTAATATKTCTTGACTTTTTCTCTCCCATGTTTCCATGGAATGATAAAATGTGACCAAATAAAACAACGAGGCAGCTCAGGGCAGGGTGGAAGGGTGGATTGYCCTGCCAGAGTGGCCTTTTCTCACACAGAGAGCCATGAAAAGCAGCTCAGGTTCATTAGCAAGGCAGCCTAATTGGGCTGGAATTGCCAGGGATGGGAACAGCACTGACAGCCCGAACCTGTGTGGATTCAAGAGCACCCCCAAGATCAATACCAGTGTTTATGATATTTTACAAAGAAAATCACTTGTCCTTGACTTTGGAGGAAGGGAGAGCTCCCTCGCACACCCCACGGGTGTCAGCTGCTCTGTCGATACCAACCACTTTGTGAAATGGCCAACAAAAGCCTCTCCTTGCCATCCCACCCCTCTTAGAGGGCACAGCCACCATGACTTTGATTCTCGTGGCTCTGGAGGCCTCTCAGTTAAAAGCTCTCTAATAGATTGGGGAGTATTGATGACRATAATGAGCTTATGGGTGAAATCCTGACCTCGCTGGAGTCAGTGGAGCCACAATTSCAGCATTTGATAGATCCCCACACCCATATGGAGCCTGTCCATGTGCTCTCAGCAGATCAAACCTCTGCATTGATTCACTCTTTTCATTCACTCCACTTGCCAGCAGTTTGCTTACCAAACATCTTCGAGGTGTGAGCTAATGACATTAATGTCTTTTCCTCCTGCTTAAAGCAGAAAATAAAATTAGCCACCTTTTCCCCCAGAAAAAAGGAGGGAGGTTGGGTCTGTCCTGCCTTTCTTCTACACAGAGAGATTTTAGGGCCTTTTGGATRTTTGAGTTTATGGAAAATGCAGTAGAGGGTTTAAAAAAGTCTTCCCATGCCATGGGCTGGACATCTCTTTCATGTTGCACAGCAAAGCGAGGCATGAAAGGAATGGATAATGGCTTATAATAGGCCGAAGAAGGAAAAAAAAAAGAGAGAGAGGGAAAGGAAGAGAGAAAGAAAGAAATAGGGAAAGGAAGAGACGAGAAATAGGGAAATAGGGAAAGAAAGCATCTGTCTCCTGTTGCACAGCAAAGCAAGGCATGAAAGGAATGGATAATGGCTTTTAATGAAAAAAAGAGAAAGAGAGAGAGAGGGAGAGAGAGAGGGAAAGAAAGAGGGAAAGAGAGAGAAAAAGAGAGAAAGAGAAATTAAGAAAGAGAGAAAGAGAGAGAGAGGGAAAGAAAGAAAGAAAAAAGAGAGAGAAAGGAAAGAAAGCAAGAGAAAGAAAGAAAGAAAGAAAGAAAGAAAGAAAGAAAGAAAGAAAGAAAGAAAGAAAGAAAGAAAGAAAGAAAGAAAGAAAGAAAGAAACAGAAAGCATGACAGTAAAGAAAAAAAGAACGAAAAGAGTGAAAAAAAGAGTGATAGAACAAAAGAATGAAAGGTCAGCTTTATGGAACAAGATCCACTGGTTCTCAGTTCCGAGAAAGAAACCATTTCCCTTGTTATTGACATCCAAACACTTCCAGGTGTTTTTGCCAGCACTTTCTGAACTGTTCTCACTGCGGTCACAGCTCCTGCCTGGCTGGGAATTGCTGCTGTAAGAGCGGGAGTGTTCCCAGCACACCGACCCTTGGCAGGGGAATGGATTTATCAGGATGGAGCAAACACAGCCCCCGCTGACCACTTGGAACTGCCTGCAGCATTCATGGCTGTCCAAAGGCCTGGGTCAGGCTGATATGGAATCACTGGGCARGAAAAGCTCACAGAACTGACCACCTCTGCTGGGCTGGAAAGGTATCYCAGAAAACCACACCAGTCTTTGGACGGGTTGTCTCCATCTTCTCTGAGAAGCCTTGATGCAGTTTGTGTCCATTCCTTGCACCTCAGGGTCTGTCACTGRGGAGTTTRCAGGGTMAATGATCACAGAATTTGGGGTGGGAAGGGACCTTAAAGRTYATCSAGTGCCACCCCTGCCCTGGGCAGAGACACCTTCCATCTGCCTCCAGCCCTGGGGCCCAGCACAGGAAGGACGTGGAGCTGCTGGAGAGARCCCAGAGGAGGCAGCAGGATGGTCAGAGGGATGGAGCAGCTGTGCTGGGAGGAAAGGCTGGGAGAGCTGGGATTGTTCAGCCTGGACAGGAGAAGCTTTGGGCTGAGCTCATTGTGGCCTTGCAGGGCCTGAAGGAGCCCACAGGAACCATGGAGAGAGACAATTTGCAAGGGCTGCAGGGACAGGAGCCAGGGAATGGCTTCCCAGTGCCAGAGGGCAGGGCCAGATGGGATATTGGGCAGGAATTGTTCCCTGGGAGGGTGGGCAGGCCCTGGCACAGGGTGCCCAGAGAAGCTGTGGCTGCCCCTGGATCCCTTTGAGTGCCCAAGGCCAGGCTGGACATTGGGGCTGGGAGCAGCCTGGTCTGTGTGTTCGTGGGATTCTAGAATCATGGAATAGTCTGGTTGGAAATGACGTCAAAGCCCATCCAGTGCCACCCCTGCCATGGGCAGGGACATCTTCCACTGTCSCAAGAGTGCTCCCAGCCSCAATGTCCAACCTGKAACATGAAATGRAGWAGTCTGRKCTTCTTTGCTCATTATTTTGATTTTTGATAGTTTGAATACATCGTGGAATTATGGCATTTTGTGAGGATTTCAGAAGGAAATGTCTGGATTTGAAATTCCTGACAAGCAGCGGTCACAGTCCATGAGTGCTGGCACAGAGGGGGCCTTATGTCCCAAATGGAAATTCCCAAAAAATCACTGGAGGAGCAGGAAATATCCCTGCTAACCCTAATGCACCTTCAGGTGCAAAATATCGGSATTCATCCTAGGAAATGAGCACATTTCTTTACACGGGATTTGGGAACAGGATTCTAGAAACTGTTTTTCCACTCTCTGTAACACGTAGATGGTGCAGAATGCAAAATCCCCTCCAGAGCTAAATGCCCATTCTGTGACAAATTCTGAGAACTTTTTATTTTTAATTTTTTCTATGTTTAATATCAAATGTCCAGTTCCGTTCTATTCCTGACATTTGTAAAAAAAACCCGATTCTGAGCCACTGAGAGGGTTCRTTTCCCTTGTGCTGTGTTTCAAAAATGCGCTGAAATTTTATTTTGGTCAGGTCAAAACATTGTAACATAACTTCAAATATTGGCTGTAGCAGGCTGTCAAATACATCTGTCACAGTGCCTTTGAAATCYGCATTTCAAGGGACTGTAACAAAACAAACCAAAAAAGTTAAGTCAGAGCAAAATTAATACCTTGTCACAATGAAACATCCATGAATTATGGACACGAGGAACCAAGCAGGCAGTCAGTGCTGGAAATCACTGTATCCTCAAGAATTTCAGGTTTTAGGGAAAACGATGCCTTTTTTTGGGGGAAGAAACAAAGGGATGTGACCAGTTCTGCTTCGCAGGGCACAATTCCAAATAGAACCGTAATTTTTAATAAAATACCTCTTGAATCACTTTCCTGTGAACCCTTGCTTGGCGTTGGACAGGAACATCCAAGTTTTGCTGCCGGCAGTTCTGCACCCTCATCCTTTCCTCCTTCTCTGGGAAGAAAGGGAAGGAATAAACAATGCAATGGCAAACCTTGCCATCAATTCGGAGTTACCTATCACAGAATTCCCGTGGCCGTGCCCCATCCTGGGCCACTCACACGTAGTCGCTCAGTCTGTAGCCGCTGTGGGATGCGGAGGTCAGGGAAGGAGTGTGGTTTCCGAGGAAAGGAGCCTGGTTTCCCAGGGAAAGAGCCTGGTTTCCCAGGGAATGAGCCTGGTTTCCGAGGGAAGGAAACTGGTTTCCCAGGGAAGGAGCCTGGTTTCCCAGGGAAGGAACCTGGTTTCCCAGGGAAGGATCATGGTTTCCCAGAGAAGGAGCGTGGTTTCCCAGGGAAGGAGCATGGTTTCCCAGGGAAGGAGCGTGGTTTCCAAGGGAAGGAGCCTGGTTTCCCAGGGAAGGAATGTGGTTTCCCAGGGAAGGAGCCTGGTTTCCCAGGGAAGGAGCGTCGTTTCCCTTGTAGGCGCTCGGTGGTGCGGAGGTGCTCAGTGGTCCGAGCCCGGGATGTGGCTGGAACTGTGGCCCATCCCCGAGGTACGGCGTGGCGCACAGCAGAGCCCCACCCAGCATGGACAGCGCCGAGGAGGCAAAACCCAGGTACAGAGCCTGGCCGATCTCGTACTTCATCCCCGAGGGCAGCGTGGGGTTGTAGAACTCCACCACGACGTCGTTGGTGCTCCAGGAGATGGGYGCCAAGCAGAGCAGCCCGGCCACGATGAACCCGGCCCCGCCGCAGGTGGCCGCGGTGGCCTTGGCCGGGCTGCYCTGGGCGCACAGCGTGCACCTCATCCCCACGACGGCCGCGCCGGCCGCGGGCACGGCCAGCAGGCAGGAGATGACCATCATGGCCCGGGCAGCGCGCAGGTCGGGGGGCAGCGCCAGCTGGGAGCGGTAGCCGTGGCAYTGGTAGACGCCGGTGCTGTGCCAGGCGCACTCCATCCACAGCCCCCGCACGTAGGTGACGGCCGTCAAGATGTTGGCGCCCACGTGCGCCGAGCGCCACCAGTGCGGCAGGATGGTGGCGATCACCGTCCCCAGGAAGCCCAGCAGGCCCAGGGAGAAGGCCAGCAGCTCCACAGCCCAGCTGGCCATGGGGATGTCCGTCCTGCCCGAGTTGTCCCAACGAAGCGCCTCCGCTCGGGGTCSCCTCGGAAAACGCCGGGAGAGACGCAGCCGCTTTACTCCGACACCTCCCGCTCTCCTAATAAAAGGTAATGAGGGAAAAAGGAGTTAATTATTACCTCAAATCACTGCCTCTGCAGCCAGTGAGGTGCATTCTGAGAGCGGCGAGGGCAATAATTAGCATAGTTATCACCGTTAATCGTATTTTTGTGGAAGTAATGGCAAAGCAAGCTTCCCTCTTCCCTTACATAAACAGCCTGGCGCTGCTCGCTGGGGAGAAAACTCAGGACAATTTATGAAATGGGAAAAAAAATATTTTAAATGCAAATATTCCTCTTCCCAGCAGGCTCTTCAAAAAAACAAACACAGTTTTCTCCTCTCTAAAGCGGAGAATTAGGCAGTGTTAACACTTGGAATGGAGGAGATTTATAAAGTAGGGAACTTGACACGATGGAAACGTTCCCAGAAGGTCATGGCAGGACTAGGAAAACAATAAGGGCGTATTTGCTCGAAGTGGGGAGCAAAGAGGGTGATTTAAAACCTGTGTAAGAAGATGACAAATATTGGATTAAAGTCACTTTCTTGACTGGCCAGTATTTCTTGGGGTTGCATTTTTAATAAAGCAGCTCAAAGGGGAGTAATTTTGTTGGGACTGTGGAGTTTCAGGCTGTGATTTTAGGGTGTTGGTGAAGGGTGGAATCAGGTGGATATCCCAGAGCTTCCAAGGGGCAGCACCTTCACAGTWTGGTGGTGTATAAATCCAAGGTGAAAAACAAGGAATGGCAGTTCTTCCTTCCGTAAAAATCCCAGGTGAAGAGGCCTTTTCCAATGCCAGGTCTGTTCCACATCATGCATCATGTGTGTGGGCAGAAACCGGATATTTTAATGTATAAAATAACCCCTGCATCAGAATCCAGCCCGGAATTCAGAAACGGGAAGAAAATTTAAGCTCCGGTTCTGCCAAGCCCCCAGTTCCTGCTCAGAGGAGAAAGTGAAAATGTTTACAGGGCCTGGCCYGAGCAGAAAAAGGGAGGAAAACCATCTGAATCAAGGAATGATGCCATCAGGACAGCAGAAGAGAGCAAAGTGAAAGCTGCCCCACATTTCCCTTATCTCAGAGTTATCTCCAGCCAGTCTGGAGTGCTTGGAGTGACCTCAGCACCAGGGTTGGTCTCCTTTGTGGGGCGTTCACTGAGCTTTGCCTGGCAGCAAGGTCATGGAATTATGGAATGGTTTGGGTTGGAAGGGACCTCAAAGATCCTTCGAAGAAGGGACCTCAAAGATCCTGGGCAGGGTCACCTTCCACTGTCCCAGGCTGCTCCCAGCCCCAATGTCCAGCCTGGCCTTGGGCACTGCCAGGGATCCAGGGGCAGCCACAGCTTCTCTGGGAATTCCATCCCAGACTGTCCCCACCCTCCCAGGGAGCAATTCCTTCCCAATATCCCAYCTAACGCTGCCCTCCAYCAGTGTGAAACCATTCCCCTCTGTCCTGTCCCTCCATCCATTTTAWAAGTCTCTCTCTATCTTTCTTGTAGGATGGGGCATCTCTTCCCTAAACAGTCCAGAATCTGTCTTGGATGTTGTGAGAATAAAGGGAAAATTTGAAAAGCACAGGAATTTTATGGCCTGGGCAGAACAGCATCACAGGCTGAGGGTCTTGTGCTCCTACACGTCTGTTTTACCTGGAGTGTGACATGGCATGGGGAGCAATGGGATGTTGGATTTGCTGGCTGGAAGGGAAGAGAAACCCAAGTCTGGCTTTCTTTTAGTGTTCCTGGCTTTGGGAAAGGTTTTTCCTGCTGCTGCCACTGCCTTTCAGACATCCTTCCTGTAACCCATAACAAAAACACCTGGGTTTGTGTGGAATCTGCCTCGTTTGCATACCGTGACAATCACAGAGGGGTTTATATCAGAAATCATCCCAGGGGAGGTCAGGATGCAGATTTCTCTGAGTTATCACAGAATATCATGACAGACCATGAGTTAGGGCTGAGCACAGCACAAAGGAGMAAACTGTTACCTCCAGCACTACTGGAGATATTTTATTTCTGTTCCAACCAGAAAAACTCCTCAGTGTTTGTTTTCCTTCCATGTTATTTGGGTTTGGTTCCTATATTAAGGAAAACTGAGCAGTTTTTTCCTTTTTTATTTTGCTATTTGCTTCCTGTGAGGTGCATCTGGATCTAAGTATGCTGCACATCTCAGAAAAATTATTCTGGGAATGCTCCTCCAGGATCAGAGGGATCTAGACACATTTTTGGRGGACAGCAGGACCATGGGGGACCTCAGGACATCACACAAGAGCTGGAAATGGGGTTTAGGTCCATTAATCCAAGAGCACCACCTCTCACATACCTGGTTTGGCCCAGTCTGGGGATCTCCCACTCCCTCACTGTTTTCCCCTCTCTGCAGATGTGCACGACCCAGATTATCCTGCCCAATTCCACCCAGTGCCCACCACAGAGAGGACAGCTCCAGGTCACCCTGTCCSTTTGCAGAGAGGTCCCTAAGGTCAGGCACGAGGCTTCGCAGCTGATCCCGGGGAGAACAGGATCCCGAAGGAAAATGTGACGGACACCGCCAGCCCCGGGAAACAGACCCCCATTCGATGGAGGTCAGAATGCTCTGGGGCTGGGCAGCAGCTATTTTTAGAGGTCATTAAGGTGCTATTTTTAGCCATCAGCYATTAAAAGCTTTCTAATTTTTGCAGCCAGAGTTAATTAGCCCCRCTTGCTCGACGTCATGTTTTCCATGTGCCTTCCTCAGCTCTTCCAGCTGCCCCCGGTGCTCAGCGACCCTTCCACTGGCAAGTGGTGAAAGCAGCAGGAACTCAGCTCGTTGATCTCCAGGAACATCAGCAGCCTCCTGGGAATGTCTCCAGTTACAGCTCAGCTTCCCCTGGCTCAGGTGAGGAGCACTCAGCGGGGTCAGGGAGCAGCAGCTCAGATGTTTCTTGTGGGCTGAGCCAGGCAAATATTAAATCAAAAATCAGATCAGAGAAATTTTCTTTTCTGCATGGGTTGTGTTTGTTGGTGTTTCTTCAGAAATGGAGCGAATTTTGCTTTCTCACTKGGGGTCACCCTTTTGTCCCAGGGACAGGAGGAGAGAGAACGGCCTCAGGCTGGGCCAGGGGAGGCTCAGGGTGGGCACCAGGAGGAATTTGCCCATGGAAAGGGTGCTCAGGCCTTGGCAGGGGCTGCCCAGGGAGCTTTGGAGTCCCCATCCCTGGAGGTGTCCCAGGAAGGGCTGGAGGTGGCACTGAGTGCTCTGGGCTGRGGACAAGGTGGGCATCRGGCACAGCTGGGACTCCACAATCCTGGAATTCTTTTCCAACCTCAACAATCCTGGGATTCTATCAACCAGAGCAAGCTTTTGTGTGAAAATAAAATGGCATCTGGGATAAAAATCAATTTAAAAAAGAGACAACATCCATGTTTATCCTTCATGACCTTCCAGCCCACATGAGCACTGAGTGACTGCAAAATGATGTGACAATTTATGAAACTCTTGAATTCACTTGCCCTGCCAGGTCATGCCGGCTTCATTTTTGTGAGCACAAGGACTGGAAAGGGGAGTATTCCCTACAAATTGCTGCACAGGAGCAGCCATAGCCAGGATAAATCCTTGAGGAGGATCCATGGGCTCCATCCCAGCTGCCTCGGGAGCCCCGGCTCCAGGGTAAGCTCCGAGCAAACAGCAGAATCCGACGTMGCTAAGCTGGGTATTTACCCGGGATTAAACAACAGATGCACATTTCACTGCTGTCTCTTTCATTGTTTCTCATTTTACTGCCTCCCTGCCCCAGGCAGCCTTTCCTTTCAGTCCCTGCTCTTTCCAAGCCCCTTTTCCAGATCTCTGAGCCATTCCTCTTGTGCTGCTATGCCCCTTCCCTGAGCTGCAGGAGGTTYTGCCAAAAAATTCTAACCCAGTAATTTCCCTATTTCTCCGTGCACCTTTCCCAGCTTAAATTTTACCTTCAGCACCAATTCCATCAGAAATTCTGGAAATTTGCATCGGGAGTGCAAAGTGATGATGGGATGGGATGGGATGGGATGGGATGGGATGGGATGGGATGGGATGGGATGGGATGGGATGGGATGGGATGGGATGATATGATGCTCTTCTTACCAGCTGCAGGACCGAGCCTTTAAGTATGCAAAAAATCATTTTAATTTTTAAATTAATTTTRTTTGATTRATCGCACAYAGYTTGATTAATTAAAGTTTAAGGAGCAGGGCTTTAAGGCGTGCCCAGGTTCACCAGACAGGTGAGTGAGGTTCCACCCCCTGGCTTTGTAAATTCTGCTGTTTCAGCTTCCCAGGCCCTCTCCCTGCTCAATCACTCCTACTCCAAAATTTTCAGGGAAAAAAAAAAAAAAAAAAAGCCTGGCTGGTAAGGAGAACTCCCTGCTTGGATGTGGGCGAGGGTGGGCAGATCCCAGGGGAAGCGAGGCCCTCCTGGCTCAAAGCAAAATTCTTCCCTTCATCCCCCTCTTTTTACTTTTTGAAAGAGGAGAATGGGAAATCAATAAAAGTCTGAAAGGCACCAAGGCTGATCCTGCAGCTCCTCCCACCCCTCCCTGACAGGGATCAGGGCAGTGCAGCTGCTGCCCTGCCAGATGTGCCAGATGTGCACGAGGAGCCTCAGCCCCTCCTGGATTCCCTGGAGCTTCCAGGACCTTCCCTGGGTGCTCCATGGAATTGTAACCAGCCTTGAACCACCTCGTTATTCTCTCAAATTTCCTCACAGGAGCCAGGGAAGGTTTTTGGGATTGTCTTGGCTCTGGGTGCTGCCCTTCCTTTCATGCCTTGTTCCTGCTGGGGGCATGTCACACATCATGTCTGCTGGATTTGAGATTTTCTCTCTTTGAAATACTCCTCAGTGCACACCAGGATTTTGTTTCCATCATGGAATTACGCAGCTTTTCCTGGTGTGTTATTTGGGGATTTCTGTAGAGGAGCAAACTGGAAGTTCCATCTTCACCCGGAATCTACAGAAAAGTCAGTAAACCCCCCAAAAAAACTGAAAGGCAACAAARAAAACAGGATCAGCTCCACATTTTGGTTCCATTACTCCCCAAATTTTAGAGTTTTGTCCCCTCAGTCCCACGGGAAACCAGTGGCTGAGGAAGGTACATTTAGGGAGATTTTTATATCACATTTGGGATGAATTGCCAGCCCCCTCAAGGGCAGGCAGCTGCTTTTTGGGGTGCCTGGGTGCATCATTTGTCACATTTCTAATTCAGTCTCAGTGCATCCTCCCCTAAAATCAGTGGTGGGGAAAAAAAAAAAGAGTGAAAGAGCAAAATTCTCTGGGTGTGGTTATAAAATGATGGRTTATAAAATGTTCAGAGAAAGGGATTTATTCATTCAGCTCTTTGGCTGGCACGTGAACAAAAGCTCTTGCAGCTCAAATGAGCTCATTTTTTTTGCTAAAAGTAGTCCAGGTTTTTAATTTTGAATGATAATAAACATCCACCATGGTGTGGCACAGAGGAGGATATTATAATTTATTACAACCTCATTTATAAAGCATATTCTGCATGCAATGGGGTTATTTAATTCTCCTCCTTATTTATAGGATTAAAATACACACCAGAAACCTTCATTTCTTTTCAGAAAGTGACTGGAATTGGTTTCCTGGATCCAGGGAGTGTTTGTTTGCCTGTGGGACATTGCTGGAGGAGTCAACACACCCCAAAAAATGGCTCTTTTCTTGGATGTTGATTGTGGCTTTGGAAGAGTTATCAGAGCCTGTCTGGATAATCTGAATTTGGATCTGTCTGCAAGCACGCAAACACTGTGAAATCCTGTATAGAAACAGGATAAATCAATTTTTTTTTTAAAATTTAGAGCCCATCTCTCATTTGGTCTGGAGTAATGAGTGGTAATTGGGGAAAGGAATAATTCCCAAAACTCCTGGGGAGCGTTGGGCAAATCCCAGGTGCCAAATTTAATTTCCAGGGTACAAAACTTGACAAGAAATTCAGTGGCTGATGGGACAAGGTGATGTGCTCTGAAATCCCCAGTGCTATGAAAATCAGGTAGTTGGTTCCACTGGCCAAACCCCAAACACTGGGTGACATTTTGGGATGATTTTGACTTTTCTTCTCCACAAGAAGAGCTCCAGCTGAGACTAAATTCATCAGAAGCACTGATATTTTACAGTGAGACCTTGAAGCCATTGCTTAGATTTCACGTCGTGTTTTTTTATAAGTCGGTACACAAGGGAAAAAAAAACAAGGTAAGAGTTTGCGGATTAGAGTGCAAACAAATTCCAGTTTGGTAATTTTGAAAATTTAATTTGAAAAAATTTTGAAATTTGTAATATAGTCCCAAATACGGGCAGTGGGTGACTGCCAACTGGAGGAATTATGTCGTTCCCACAAGTCCCATCCACTGTCCTGTGACCCATTCAGCCATATTTTATTTTAAACAACAGATACAATCAAAAGAGCTTTGCTCACAAATATATGTGCAAAACAAACCTAGATGTGAGAAGCAAAATATCATTTTTTTTTTGTGTAGCAGGACCCTTTTCCTTGCAGAATCAGCCAAGCCAACATCAGAAAGTCTCCCTGAAATCTCCTACTGGGAACGGCCATATCCAGTGGTGGAATGTGATCTGGAGCCAGGGAAAGCTGTGCGTGGGCTGGGCTTTTATCAAACTCTCCTGAGAGCTGAGAGGGGGAAGGGGGCACAAACATCTACGGGAGGAGTTGGGGCTGTGGTGATGCAGAGCTCAGGGGAGCTCTGAGCCCTGAGGGATTCCCAAATTCCTCTGCCTGGTGGGTCGTGGGAAGATTGAGGGATAAATCAGGGTGTTTGTCACCCTGGGTGCCGGGGGATGGTGGAATGCCTCAAATCCTAAAAACTTACTTAAAGCAGAGGCTGGAAAAAATTGAGACAATCCAAAGCAGTTCTGTTCATGGCAGGGCCTTCAGGGCCATTCAGGGCAGCCCCAGCCCACCCAGGGGCTGCACCCACAATGGACAATGGCTCACGGGTTTTTCACCCTTTCTCACTTTTGTCCATTTGCACCTCGGGGCTGAATCCTCCAATTGCAGCTGCAGCCAATGCAGTCATTCACTCCAAGTTGGCTTCCCCCAATTCTCTGTTGTTTCCATCTCTTGGGGCCTGGCACAGGGAGGTGTCCTTGAGTTTGGGGCTGCAGAGGAATTGTTTTGTGTAAAAATGGGAGAGCAGGAGCTCAGCACTGTCTGTGGACTCTGGAGTTAAACGCTAAAAAATCCCAGGGTTACAGAGACATGGAAATGGAGAAGCTGAAATCCTAAACCATCAATACAATTGGCAGCCAGCAAACTGCCCTCATAGGATGGGGGACAGCTCTCAACTCTGTCCCCCAAGCTCCCTTCAGCCAAATCCATGTTGGGATAATTGGTGAATATCCCTTCACTTCACTGCAGTGCGTGGAGGATTTATTCGAGTTGAGAGCCCGGCCCAAGAGCTTCTGACCCCAGGGCTGCACCTGATGCCTCCGGATTTCAGCTTCTCTATTTCCATGTACCCCTGTGATACTTTAGTGTTTAACTCCAGACTCCACAGATGGTGCTGAGCTCCTGCTCTCCCATTTTTACACAAAACAGTTTCTCTGCAGCCCCAAACTCAAGGACACCTCNAAATCATTTTAATTTTTAAATTAATTTTGTTTGATTAATCGCACATAGCTTGATTAATTAAAGTTTAAGGAGCAGGGCTTTAAGGCGTGCCCAGGTTCACCAGACAGGTGAGTGAGGTTCCACCCCCTGGCTTTGTAAATTCTGCTGTTTCAGCTTCCCAGGCCCTCTCCCTGCTCAATCACTCCTACTCCAAAATTTTCAGGGAAAAAAAAAAAAAAAAAAAGCCTGGCTGGTAAGGAGAACTCCCTGCTTGGATGTGGGCGAGGGTGGGCAGATCCCAGGGGAAGCGAGGCCCTCCTGGCTCAAAGCAAAATTCTTCCCTTCATCCCCCTCTTTTTACTTTTTGAAAGAGGAGAATGGGAAATCAATAAAAGTCTGAAAGGCACCAAGGCTGATCCTGCAGCTCCTCCCACCCCTCCCTGACAGGGATCAGGGCAGTGCAGCTGCTGCCCTGCCAGATGTGCCAGATGTGCACGAGGAGCCTCAGCCCCTCCTGGATTCCCTGGAGCTTCCAGGACCTTCCCTGGGTGCTCCATGGAATTGTAACCAGCCTTGAACCACCTCGTTATTCTCTCAAATTTCCTCACAGGAGCCAGGGAAGGTTTTTGGGATTGTCTTGGCTCTGGGTGCTGCCCTTCCTTTCATGCCTTGTTCCTGCTGGGGGCATGTCACACATCATGTCTGCTGGATTTGAGATTTTCTCTCTTTGAAATACTCCTCAGTGCACACCAGGATTTTGTTTCCATCATGGAATTACGCAGCTTTTCCTGGTGTGTTATTTGGGGATTTCTGTAGAGGAGCAAACTGGAAGTTCCATCTTCACCCGGAATCTACAGAAAAGTCAGTAAACCCCCCAAAAAAACTGAAAGGCAACAAARAAAACAGGATCAGCTCCACATTTTGGTTCCATTACTCCCCAAATTTTAGAGTTTTGTCCCCTCAGTCCCACGGGAAACCAGTGGCTGAGGAAGGTACATTTAGGGAGATTTTTATATCACATTTGGGATGAATTGCCAGCCCCCTCAAGGGCAGGCAGCTGCTTTTTGGGGTGCCTGGGTGCATCATTTGTCACATTTCTAATTCAGTCTCAGTGCATCCTCCCCTAAAATCAGTGGTGGGGAAAAAAAAAAAGAGTGAAAGAGCAAAATTCTCTGGGTGTGGTTATAAAATGATGGGTTATAAAATGTTCAGAGAAAGGGATTTATTCATTCAGCTCTTTGGCTGGCACGTGAACAAAAGCTCTTGCAGCTCAAATGAGCTCATTTTTTTTGCTAAAAGTAGTCCAGGTTTTTAATTTTGAATGATAATAAACATCCACCATGGTGTGGCACAGAGGAGGATATTATAATTTATTACAACCTCATTTATAAAGCATATTCTGCATGCAATGGGGTTATTTAATTCTCCTCCTTATTTATAGGATTAAAATACACACCAGAAACCTTCATTTCTTTTCAGAAAGTGACTGGAATTGGTTTCCTGGATCCAGGGAGTGTTTGTTTGCCTGTGGGACATTGCTGGAGGAGTCAACACACCCCAAAAAATGGCTCTTTTCTTGGATGTTGATTGTGGCTTTGGAAGAGTTATCAGAGCCTGTCTGGATAATCTGAATTTGGATCTGTCTGCAAGCACGCAAACACTGTGAAATCCTGTATAGAAACAGGATAAATCAATTTTTTTTTTAAAATTTAGAGCCCATCTCTCATTTGGTCTGGAGTAATGAGTGGTAATTGGGGAAAGGAATAATTCCCAAAACTCCTGGGGAGCGTTGGGCAAATCCCAGGTGCCAAATTTAATTTCCAGGGTACAAAACTTGACAAGAAATTCAGTGGCTGATGGGACAAGGTGATGTGCTCTGAAATCCCCAGTGCTATGAAAATCAGGTAGTTGGTTCCACTGGCCAAACCCCAAACACTGGGTGACATTTTGGGATGATTTTGACTTTTCTTCTCCACAAGAAGAGCTCCAGCTGAGACTAAATTCATCAGAAGCACTGATATTTTACAGTGAGACCTTGAAGCCATTGCTTAGATTTCACGTCGTGTTTTTTTATAAGTCGGTACACAAGGGAAAAAAAAACAAGGTAAGAGTTTGCGGATTAGAGTGCAAACAAATTCCAGTTTGGTAATTTTGAAAATTTAATTTGAAAAAATTTTGAAATTTGTAATATAGTCCCAAATACGGGCAGTGGGTGACTGCCAACTGGAGGAATTATGTCGTTCCCACAAGTCCCATCCACTGTCCTGTGACCCATTCAGCCATATTTTATTTTAAACAACAGATACAATCAAAAGAGCTTTGCTCACAAATATATGTGCAAAACAAACCTAGATGTGAGAAGCAAAATATCATTTTTTTTTTGTGTAGCAGGACCCTTTTCCTTGCAGAATCAGCCAAGCCAACATCAGAAAGTCTCCCTGAAATCTCCTACTGGGAACGGCCATATCCAGTGGTGGAATGTGATCTGGAGCCAGGGAAAGCTGTGCGTGGGCTGGGCTTTTATCAAACTCTCCTGAGAGCTGAGAGGGGGAAGGGGGCACAAACATCTACGGGAGGAGTTGGGGCTGTGGTGATGCAGAGCTCAGGGGAGCTCTGAGCCCTGAGGGATTCCCAAATTCCTCTGCCTGGTGGGTCGTGGGAAGATTGAGGGATAAATCAGGGTGTTTGTCACCCTGGGTGCCGGGGGATGGTGGAATGCCTCAAATCCTAAAAACTTACTTAAAGCAGAGGCTGGAAAAAAGTGAGACAATCCAAAGCAGTTCTGTTCATGGCAGGGCCTTCAGGGCCATTCAGGGCAGCCGCAGCCCACCCAGGGGCTGCACCCACAATGGACAATGGCTCACGGGATTTTCACCCTTTCTCACTTTTGTCCATTTGCACCTTGGGGCTGAATCCTCCAATTGCAGCTGCAGCCAATGCAGTCATTGACTCCAAGTTGGCTCCCCCCAATTCTCTGCTGTTTCCATCTCTTGGGGCCCGGCACAGGGAGGTGTCCTTGAGTTTGGGGCTGCAGAGGAATTGTTTTGTGTAAAAATGGGAGAGCAGGAGCTCAGCACTGTCTGTAGAGTCTGGAGTTAAACACTAAAGAATCCCAGGGTTACAGAGACATGGAAATGGAGAAGCTGAAATCCTAAACCATCAATACAATTGGCAGCCAGCAAACTGCCCTCATAGGATGGGGGACAGCTCTCAACTCTGTCCCCAAAGCTCCCTTCAGCCAAATCCATGTTGGGATAATGGGTGAATATCCCTTCACTTCACTGCAGTGCGTGGAGGATTTATTCGAGTTGAGAGCCCGGCCCAAGAGCTTCTGACCCCAGGGCTGCACCTGATGCCTCCGGATTTCAGCTTCTCTATTTCCATGTACCCCTGTGATACTTTAGTGTTTAACTCCAGACTCCACAGATGGTGCTGAGCTCCTGCTCTCCCATTTTTACACAAAACAGTTTCTCTGCAGCCCCAAACTCAAGGACACCTCCCTGTGCCAGGCCCCAAGAGATGGAAACAACAGAGAATTGGGGGGAGCCAACTTGGAGTGAATGACTGCATTGGCTGCAGCTGCAATTGGAGGATTCAGCCCCGATGTGCAAATGGACAAAAGTGAGAAAGGGTGAAAAACCCGTGAGCCATTGTCCATTGTGTGTGTAGGACTGCCCTGAATGGCCCTGAAGGCCCTGCCACAAACAGAACTGCTTTGAATTCTCTGAATTTTGTCTAGCTTGTTTTAGGTAGCAAYATTTAGGCATCAATATCTGATTATTCCAATTTGTGAGCAGACACCTCAGTTCTTGCCCACCTCTTCCACGGGTGTTTCTCTCCAGATAATTCCAGGTGATTTTTGCCTCCTCAGTTTTAACCTGGCTCAAGCCTTGGAGTTCCTAACATTCCCCATGCCAGGCTTCTCCACAGTCTGCTGCACTCCACAGTTTGGAAATCCAYGCTGGGAGCCAAACCAAACCTCGTTCTCCTTCACCCACCTGGATTTCCTCTCAGCAGCCCAAACAAATTACCTCCTTCATGCTCTGTAAATATCTGCTGAGAGCAGTCCTACCTTGTTTATTGTCCGTGTCTCACCTGGGCTCGCTCCTGCTCCCCACTCGCACTATTTATGTTACTCAATTGTGCTTAAAATGGTTTTCAGCCCAATTTAATTCCACCTTTCTTGCAAGGTTTTGTGAGTTTTGGGCTTTAAGCTGCCTTTGCCCCTTCAACCACAGCACAGCCTGGTCTGGGAAGGGGATTGTGATCCTCAGGCTGGCTCAGTACAAAATCCAGGTCAGAGCTATTCCTTGATGCTACCAGAAACTTCTTCCACACATCTCAACCATGGCTTTGCCAAAGAGCAAAGGGAGTTTTGATGTGTGGCCAGCAGTGTAACCCGCTGGAGCAGCATCCTCAGCCACCCTCCTTTTCCCAGGATGGCTGCTGGATTCCAGAGGCAGCTCAGCCCCTGTCCCGACCCTCCTTCCCCTGCTCAGCCCCGGGGGTGTCGGCTGTCCTSCACCGAGGGGCTGGAGCTCACCCGTGGGAAGATCTAAGAGAGGAAAAATGCCCTGAAATCGGATCTGAGCTGCCACACTGTGCCCAGGAGGGGGAAGGGAACGAGAGTCAGCCTGAGCTCCCCAGAGCCTGCAGGACTCTGCCCGTCATTTCCATGCTCAGGGACTGGGATCACGCTTCCCTTTTCACTTCTGCCTCTCTCTYGGCCCCATAAACTCCCATTCCACAGCTGCCCGAGTATTCACAGCCCTCTCACARCTTTCATTTCATTTGCCTTTTTTTGGTTCCTGTGTTTCTCCCAGATGGAATTGTGGGCAATGTCTGAACAGCACATCCTGAACACAGAATCCCTGAGATGGAAAAGCCCTCCCAGCCCATGGAGTSCCAGCTGTGCCCGATGCCCACCTTGTCCCCAGCCCAGAGCACTCAGTGCCACCTCCAGCCCTTCCTGGGACACCTCCAGGGATGGGGACTCCAAAGCTCCCTGGGCAGCCCCTGCCAAGGCCTGAGCACCCTTTCCATGGGGAAATTCCTCCTGAATTTGTCTGTGGCTGTTTGTGCTGCACAAACTGCACCGAGCCTGGATTGCTTGTGCTGTGCCACACACACCTGGTGCTCAGCCAGGTTTGGCAAACCGCAGGAGCTCTGATGAAAATGCTGCTCCAAATGCATTTCTGGAAGGTGTTTGGCAGCCCCAGGGGGACCAAACATCCCCGTTGTCCTCAGACACCTCTGAGAGGAGGTTTGAACCAGCTGGTGTCGGTGTGAGCGGAGAGCAGCTTCCCCAGAGTCCGTCTGAGGAAAGGGATKGTCCAGTGGGATCAAACACACACAAAGATCATCTTCCTTGGGTGTTTCCCTGAACTTTGGACTGGTGACATTCGCATGGATACCCCTGGATCCCTGGCAGTGCCCAAGGCCAGGCTGGACATTGGGGCTGGGAGCAGCCTGRGACAGTGGGAGGTGTCYCTGCCATGGCAGRGGTGGGGTGAGATGATTTTTAAGGTCCCTTCCAACTCAAACCATTCTGGCATTTGGGGATTTTACACAAAGTTTTAGGCTCTCCCACTCACATACCTTAATGGGAGACACTCCCATTTACTGACAGAATTCCATGATCTAATCAGCCTCCAGCTCCTGACACAGAGCTCAGGATGCTCCTGGCTTCCAGCACAAGACCTGAGGCCCTGAACCTCACATAMAAATCACCAGAAGCACCAAAGAGTCATTTTTCCTCAGAGCTGAGAGAGTGTTGGACCCCTCACTGCCCCGCTTCAACCTGCCTTTGGCCAGGTGTGAGGTTCTCACCACATCTTTGATATTTTTGGTTTTCTTTCAGAATGACATCAGCAGGAGCAGTGCTGGAGGCCACCAACTCCTCCATCCCCAACTCCTCCATCCCCAACTCCTCCATCCCCAACTCATCCATCTCCAGCTCCTCTGTCCCCAGCTCCTCCATCCCCAACTCCTCCACCCCCAACTCCTCCATCCCCAACTCATCCATCTTTCCCACGATTCCTGATCCCTCAGGATTTCACCTTCTCTATTTCCATGTCTCTGTAGCCCTGGGATTCTCTGGTGTTTAACTCCAGASTCCACAGACAGTGCTGAGMTCCTGCTCTCCCATTTTTACACAAAAMAATTCCTCTGCAGCCCCAAACTCAAGGACACCTCCCTGTGCCAGGCCCCAAGAGATGGAAACAACAGAGAATTGGGGGGAGCCAASTTGGAGTSAATGACTGCATTGGCTGCAGCTGCAATTGGAGGATYCAGCCCCGATGTGCAAATGGACAAAAGTGAGAAAGGGTGAAAATCCTGTGAGCCATTGTCCATTGTGGGTGTGGGACTSYCCTGAATGCACCTGAAGGCCCTGCMATGAACAGAACTGCTTTGGATTCTCTCAATTCTGTCCAGGTGAGCCACATTTAGGCATCATTTCTAGAGAGCGCCRTAATTACTGTGCTTCTTAAAACCGTCACACTTTCCCAGCTCCCATAAAGTACTTCTTCAACTCTTGGTATTTTTTCCCCAGCTGTGATGATTTAATCTCACCCGGAGTTTGAAAGGCTCCTCCAGGAAAATCCCAGGACGCGACACAGCTCGTTTGTACAGATCAGCATTCCCGCGGCACCCAGCCCGAGCTGGGYTCTCCGTCTGCCTTATCCAAACACTGCCATCACCCTGAATTTGGGCTCCCAGGGTGAGCTAAACCACCACACCAAACTCAGARAAACTCTTACATCTGACCTGGAAACGTCATCCTGTATTTTAAAGATTTTGTGGGACAGCTCGGCATTAATTCGGGTAGGGCACGTTTGTTTGGGGGGTTTCGTTCTGCCAGTGAGGGGGAAGCGTTGTGGTCTCTTCACCACTGAAGTCCTCAAAAAAAAACAAAACAAACCCAAAACCCCAAAAGAGTAGCTCAGTTCCCTAAATGCATAAATCACAGCTTTTTATAAGCATCACAAAGTTATTCCAAGGTGATTCTAACACAGGTGAAATTCCCTTTCTTTCCCAGCGATGACTTTCACCAATAAATGACAAAAAGCCCCCAGAAATAACTCAGCTATGCAGCCGTGCCATTTAATTTCAGGACCAAGCCCTCTGAATTCTGCAGCCAGGAAATTCTTATGATTAAGATGCCTTTTAGAGACATGAAATAACCAATATAGTTTATGCTGCATATTAATGGTCAACAAGAAGACTTTAAAGTTTAAATTTCACCCAGAAATTGCAGCTACAAGCTCCTGGCACTACATATATTTGCCGTTGCTGGGCTAACATTGAAAGACACGTACTAACTTTTTAAATTTCCTGACTTTTATGATTGCTCAATTTTGCAACCCGAGCATTATTTTGAACATAGGATTGTGTGAAATTTCCCCCGAGGGACACAGAGAGCTCTGTGCTTTTGAAACGTGGCCTTTCTGTAGCTAATTTCCCTCATTTTGTTGGAGGAGTTTTGGGTTTTTTTTTCCAACCTTGCAGACAGGAGCAAAATTGCAGGACYTCAGAAATAATCAAGCGCTTTTCTGGTGCCTTGATTTTCTGTGTTTGCTGGGTTTTCACTCCATAGTGCAGGTGCACATCTGCTCTGGATCACAGCCCTGCCCAGGAAGGCGTTTGGCATCCCCAGAACCCCTCCTGAGGAAGAGGTGAAGCATTTGCTTAAGGGCTGTTTTGGATGGGGGAATATCTTCAGAGATTTTTAAAATTAAAGGGAAATGGGATTTAATTTTCCTGTTGATGCTCAGAGGGTTTAAATGAATGGCAAATTCCAGGGAATGGACATTGCATGGAATGGAATATCCCTGTGTGCATGTTCCAGGAGTAAGAGGGGGAATAAATCCTTTCTGTCTAAATGGAATTATGAAGGAACAGAGCAAGAGGGGGAAACTGTTCATTTGAAACAAATTCAGGTTGTTCCCAGTGCCCAGAGTGTTTTGCATGGCAAGGTAAGAATTGGTTTTTGTGCCCCCCCTTGCCTGGTTTGCTGGGGGTGAGCAGAGATTGGGAGTTCTTCCATTAAATGGACTTTTTAGGTGAAAATTCTCCYCGTGTGAGAGGGCTTAGCAGGGCCACACAATATTTAAACCCCCTCAAAGAGTCTGGAGGTTTATGTTGGCTCTCCACAATGAGGTTCGCTTCTGCAAATGGGAATTTTGACAGCAAAGGAAGGGCACCATCCCTGGCATGGAGCAGTGCCAGGCACCTGCATCTCACCCAGCCCTCTTCCTTCGACAGCAAGAATCCCAGAATCCCATAAATCCCAAGCCACACCTGTCTGGGGTGATTTTTTTATCACTAACCTTAAATAACGCTCAGAGCAGTGCCCACTGCAGCAACTCATCCCTACAAACAGGACCGAGGGCTGCAGTGGAAAACCAATGTATTTTTAAAATAATTTKTGCTACAAAGAGCACAAAACCTTGTAGAATTAGAGCTCTTCCAGAGGGCTCAATGTCACATGAGAGAAAATAATTAATGTAAAATCTGTGCAGTGATGGGGGATTAAATTTGGGAAATACTGCATGATGCAGATTCGTTTCCTTTGGATACCCCTCAATGCCTTCCTCTCCTTCCTTTGTTTTYAAAGGAAAACACCAAAGCAGCATCCCCCGTTTCTCCAGTCTCCCAYAAAATGAAGGCAGTGTTTCCAATGCCTTTTTTCCAGCCTGGAAAAGTCATGGAGCAAGCATGGAAACAGTTTTCCTACTGCAGAGAAATAATTTGCAGCATCAACTACTGCAAGGGCTCACAGATTTGACCATAACAGCATTGCTGCCTGATTAATCTCATTATTCCTGATCTCTTTCTCCCATCTCCATGGTGTCAATGAATTTTTCTGAGGCAGTCACATCTTCCTGGGAGTTTTTCAGAGCTGGAAGAAGCCACGTATTGCTCAGCCTGAGCCTAGCATGGCAATTTAACCACCAGCTCTTCCTTGGAGCAGCGATTCCCGGTGATGAAAGCCCCAGACCTGCTGGCTCCAAGGAGTTCCTTTCGCTGTATCAACTTTTCACATGTCATAAAAAGTGGAGCCATGTGAGAAATCGAACTTATCTGTGTAGCTCCGGGTCTCAGGGAGCAAAGGACTTCTAAAGCGAGTGATGTGATTAGGGGAAAATAAGGAAATGAAATCATTTAACGGGAATGCGCCGCGCGTTGAAGGAATCAATAAACGGTTCCCAGGAGTTATCAAGGGCCGTTCAGAGCTTTTTGGATCCAAACTCTCTAATCCCTGTCCTTTCTGATTTATTTGTCCCCCATTCTACCRCGCAGCACTGCTCTGGGATGCATCCTGAAGATCCCAGCAGCTGCTCAGCCTCAGCACCGAGGTGCTGCTGAAAGGTCAAGCTTTCATTGCACTCCGTCTTGGATTCTCCCCGACCCTCAGGCTCTCCCTGACTGCTTTAAAGCCTCATTAAGGATGTGGATCTGAGCCTGTTTCCATACACAGAGTTCCCTTCCTTTTCCTGTGGGTTAATACCTGCTGAGGAACAATCATCCTGTGCGATTGCCCAGTAGCGAGTCCATCTGGATGCTGAGAGACAAAGCATGGCTGTGGAATCACTTAAAAACCAGTTATTGCCAAGAGAAAGGAGGCAATAAACGCCTACAGCCCTCCTGGTGACATCTGTGTGACCTTGCCGTGACCTCAGAGCCTGCCCTGGGTGTTTTCTGAGTTCCCTACCTGGAGCTCTTCCAAGTGGGGTGAATAAACAAGGATTGGAAACTGTCACCCCTGAATTCAGCAAAGATTGGAAACTGTCACCCCTGAATTCARCAARRACTGRAMACTGTCACCCCTGAATTCAGCAAAGACTGAAAACTGTCACTCCTGAATTCAGCAAGAACTGAAAACTGTCACCCCTGAATTCAGCAAAGWYTGRAAACTGTCACTCCTGAATTCAGCAGATTGAAAACTCTCACCTCTGAATTCTTCAGCCACTGATGTCACCCTTCCAGAAATGACTGAAAACTGTCACCCCTGAATTCAGCAAAGATTGGAAACTGTCACTCCTGAATTCAGCAAGGATTGAAAACTCTCACCTCTGAATTCAGCAGCCACTGATGTCACCTTTCCAACAAGGATTGAAAACTGTCACCTCTGAATTGAGCGGTCAAMATCTCAATTTTTGACCCTTATCACACCCTATATTCGGTCAGGAGTATGGTCTGTCCACTGCTGATAGCTGAAGCTGTGCCTCAATACACAGAARATTTTTGTAGGAGTTTTTCTCATTCTGTGCCTCAGAAAATGTGGTTTATCTATGAATGTAAAAAATTGTATTTGGTTAGATYGAGACAATGTCCCAGCACTCGGCCAATAGCCGAGGTTTGGGAAATAAGCCAAACCAGCAAAAGTTGTGCTGCTTTTCCAGAATATTGTCCCTGATTCATTGATCCTGAAATATTGCCTTAATATTTCTCCTTAATTACTTTTTCTTTCCTTATTTTTTCCAATTAATTTTTGAACCCATGAAAGAGTTCAGTATCAAGTGTCCTGTGACAAAATGGACAGAACTCTTGGTTTTCTTAATATTTTGAACCTTTTCTATCCCAATTCCATTCATATTTCTTTCTTCCTGTATCAGAATWATTTGGGATGGAAGTGAATTCAAARATCACCTCCTGCCCATTTCTCCTCTTCCACTAATCCAGGTTATCCCAATTTAWCATCTCTGTGCTGCTGGTGGCTTTGGAACTCACTGTGAGGACAATCCAGACCTGTAGAATTCAAATCTACTTGCTATCAGGAGATATAGAACAGTTGGGCTTTTCCTATTGAAGTTCCATTTCCTCCTCTTTTCCTTCCTCCCCTTCTCCACCTCTTTTCCCCCCTTTTCAACCTCTTTTCCTTCCCCCTTTTCCAATTCTTTTCCCTTTCCCCCCCTTCCCCACCTCTTTTCCCTTTCCTCCCTTTTCCACCTCTTTTCTACCCTTTCCCACCTCTTTTCCCTTTCCCCCCTTTTCCACCTCTTTCCCCACCTTTTCCACCTCTTTTCTACCCCTTTCAACTTCTTTTCCCTTTCCCTCTCTTTTTTTTCACCTCTTTCCCTTCCCCCTTTTTTCACCTCTTTTCCTTTTTCCTCCTTTTCCACCTCTTTTCCACCATTTCCCATCTCTTTCCCTTTTCCCCTCTTCCACCTTTTTACTTTCCCTGCCTTTCCCACCTCTTCTCCTTTTCCTCCTTTTCCACCTATTTTCCTTTTCCCCTATTTTCACCTCTTTTCCTCCCCTTTCCACCTCTTTTCCTTTTCCCCCTTTTCCACCTATTTTTCCACCTTTTCAACCTCATTTCCCTTTTCTTCCCTTTTCCATTTCTTTTCCCCTTCTCCCTTCTTCACCTCTATTCCTTTTCTCCCCTTTTCCACTTCTTTTCCCTTTCCCCCTCTTTTCCACCTCTTTCCCTTCCCCCCCTTTCCACTTTTCCTTTTCCCTCCTTTTCCACCTCTGTCCCCTCTTTTTCACCTTTCTCTTTTCCACTCTTTCCCTTTTCCACCTCTTTCCCTTTTCCACCTCTTTCCCTTTTCCACCTCTTTCCCTTTTCCTCTTTTTCCACCTCTTTTCCCCTCTTTTCCCTCCTTTTCCCCCATTTTCCCCCCCTTTCCCCCCCTTTTTCTCCCCTTACCCAACCTGCAGCTCCCAGCACAATAAAAGGCACCGAGCAAGCGCTCTTGGCAGATGGAGGGAAGTTATTTAATGCCTGTGGAGAATCTGTCCCCACATGTTTAATAAATGCTTTCTTTCAATAAATGCATGCTCAGCTTCAAGGAACATGGAAAACTGCAGGGTTTTTTTTGCATCAAGTGCCAAGATAATAACAATCTGGCAAATCTTACTCCAAGCAGGAAAAGGCCAGCGAAGCCAAAACTCACTGTTACCACTATTTTAATCATTATTTGCTGGTGACCACCAGCCTTCAGTGAAAATTTCAGGTGCTTCTGGTATTTTTCAATTTTTTTGCTGAGTGCCAGGTGACTCAGGGCCCAGCTCTGCTGTTCTTTCTCACAGAGTTTTATCTGATTGAAAATTAGCCTGAAAAGGCTCGAGTCCAAGCAGAAAAATCGCTCATGCTGGGGARCAGCAGCAGAATCTGATCCCGTGTTTCTGGTTTCTAAATGGTTTTTGAGTAGCTGGCACCGAGGCTTTACATTCATCTTTAAATACTGGAGGTCTGGGGTTATTACAAAACTTTGGAGGGCTTTTTTTCTAGTAAAAGTATGTTACTTCTATTAGATTCTGTTCGTAAAAATTACATATTGTTAGGCTGAGCGGCGCAACCCCTGAAACAAGAATTAAATGACAAATTCAGACTTCTGGAGTTGTGGAAGTTCCACTGAGAAAAGAACCTTGAACCCTCAGCAGCCACATCTGTGCGTATCACTGCTTAATTATTACCCTTTTTTTCAGGCTGCAGGTTATTTTGCCTTACACCCAATGGTCCAGGGGGAAAAAAACTCTCTGATAATTTCATCTCCTCCATCTCTTCCTCATGCAGCAGATCAGGGGGAGTGCTTGGGACAGATTCCCCCATTTCTCATTTCTCGAGGAGGAATCCTCTCCAGACAGAGCCCAGATCCTTTCTGAGGGCACAAATTTCATCCCAAACTTCCCTGGTCACACTCCAGCAGCAATTCCTTAGGACAGGCTTCACAATGTGGCCTCAAATATCAGCCCAGGGAGGAAAACACGAGGCAAAAAGGGTTTTGTGCTTCCCATGGCTGCCTCTTCCTCTGTCTGGAATCTTCTCAAAAGAGAATTACAGCAATTGAAAAATGGGATTGAAAAAAAAAAAGAGAGCAAGCGCTGCTCTTGCAGGGTAATTGCAAAGTAAATAAGGGGAGCAYACACAACATTTGTAAATTTTACAGACATTCAAAGAAAAAAAAAAAGGAAAACAAAACTGCCCTAGTGACCCATCCAGAACAAGCCTTTCCAGCAAGAGCTCAGGAGCAAAAAGAGCCCAGAATCAAAAAGAGCCGGGATGATCTCACTGGAAATAACAGCTCTAATTGCATCCTCCTCTGAGAACAACACAAATATGTACTAATAATCTTCTTATTTGTGCATTACCTGGCTTTTAGAGCCTTCTGAGTCCAGAAAAGGAGCTCAGACTTCTGGAAGACTTCATTTCAATCTCGTTTCATTTCAATCTCTAGGGTAAGAGCTGGGCTGTAGGATATCCATATGCTGATAGGATATTCCATATTGAGCCCGGCCTGAGTGAAAGGCCTCACAAAGCTCTCCAAAATGCCAGATGTCACACCCATCCCTCCCGTCTTACAATGGGGACTGTTTCCATAAATGTTAAAAACCATGGGAGGTTCATTCCAGGGAAAAGCCACCAGGACAAGCTGGGATGAACAACTGAGAACATTCTGGAAGGTGATGCCTTGTTGAGGACCTGTGACATGGATCCTACAGGGGCTGAGAGCACCTCAGCAGCAAGGAGGACACCTCCACTGCCACCAGGACAAAACCAGCTRGTGGGAGCGGGCAGGAAGACCCTGCAGAGGGGTCTGGATCCATGGGATGAGGGCACAGAACCCCATGGAGCTCCAGGCTGGGCARAGGGGYTGGAAAGCTGGGAAAGGGCCTGGGGGGCTGGGACAGGGGCTGGACACGAGCCCAGGGGTGCCCAGGGGGGCAAGAGGCCACCGGGGCCTGGGCTGGATCAGGAATTGTGTGTCCAGCAGGAGCAGGGCAGGGATTGTCCCTCTGGGCTGGGCAGCGAGAGGCCCCTCCAGGGCTGGCTCCAGTTGTGGGTCCTGCAGGAGAGCCCTGGAGGGGCTGGAGCGTGTCCAGGGCAGGGAGCGGAGCTGGGAAGGGGCTGGAGCCCCAGGAGCGGCTGAGGGAGCTGGGAAAGGGGCTSAGCCTGGAGCAAAGGAGGCTCCGGGGGCTGTAGGAGTAAAAAGGAGAAGGTTTGTGGGAGCTGGGGTTTCATCTCTGCTGTCAGAGCAGCTCTGCGGCCCAGCTGGGCCCGGACCTGAGGTTCCCATTGCTCCCTCTGCTTCAGGAAACCAAAGCAACAACAGGAACACCTCATTTCACCTCCAAGCAGCCAGGAAATGGTGCCCCTCACGCTGGGATGTGGAACTTGGCCAAGCAAATGAGGCTTTCAGCACCTTTGAGTTCAGCTGGTGCAGGGAATATGTTCTCAAATGCCACAAAAAGGCACTCAGAGCCCACAGCTACTTTAGGAGATTTGTCTCCTGAGCCAGACAAGCCAAAAAAAGCACTTCCCACCAGYGCTCTGAGCTCCTGGTCTACTTCAAGGGTCAGCAATCTTGTTTTGTAGCTGTAAAATCTTGAAATGTCCTGGGCAAGGCCTCACAGAATGTCTCTTTCACAGAGAAAAGGGAGCAGTAAGGCCAGAAGTTGCCGTTTCCCGAAACTTTTATAGGGATTATCAGGAAAATATTCCTCCCTGAGAGGGTGGGCAGGCCCTGGCTCAGGGTGCCCAGAGAAGCTGTGGCTGCCCCTGGATCCCTTTGAGTGCCCAAGGCCAGGCTGGACATTGGGGCTGGGAGCAGCCTGGGACAGTGGGAGGTGTCCCTGCCATGGCAGGGGTGGCACTGGATGGGCTTTGAGGTCCCTTCYGACCCAAATTTTGTGATTCCATGATTTAGGAGCCTTTTTATCTTTGTACTTTGCAGTGGTTTGATTTTCTACCAATGAAATCACTTTTTTGGGGGAAAAACAGATAAAAAATTGGAATTTTAAAAGAAATTTTAAACATTTAAGGAATCCAAGATTCTGAAGACCTCACATGTAGGGAAGAGGGGTTCCCAACTGCAGAGCACAACTTGAGCACAGAATATGTTTGAATTAAAGCAAGGATTTGGGATCCCACCTCCCCACTATGTTCTTGGCATCAGAAAAGATTCAGGATCCYGGCTCTCCACCATGTTCTTGGCATCCTGATAGGTTCTTTCCCTGAGAACAGATAAAATAATCTCCCTTGTGCTYCCAGAGCCAAGGTGATGAATTCTTGATTAGATTCTCCCTGGAGCTGTCTCATGCCCTGCTGGGGAAGGTTCAGGAGTTTATTTGGCTCCTCTGCTTCATGCTGAGGTAAAAACCCCACAAAAAGCCCTTTGTGTGTGGAAGTATCCCAGAAGACAGGAGATAAGGTTTTWCAAACCAGTTCTGTGCTGGAGGAGCTGCATCATTCTCATAGTAGTTCTTACCACAGAAATAGTCACAGAGTGCCTCTAACTTTATATTTAAACAACAAATCCCTTATAAAAACTCACCGAAAATTCTATTATTTTCCTTAAGTATCAACTTTTCCTTTTTGTCAATCTGGAGATTTGACAGAAGAAAGTGTGGATGCAGGGACCCACAAGTCATTTTCTTGAGAAGAAGGGATGAAAATAAATAAAATTTTAGAACTTGGAGATGAAGCAAAAAATGCAGGAAAAAAAAGAATAATAAAAAGCATTGTTTTGGGGAGTGAAAAGGGAATGTGAGAGGAGATCCACAGGAGAAAAGGAAGCTCAGGGGGCTGTAGCAGAAAAATTGAGAAGGTTTGTGGGAGCTRGGGTTTCATCTCTGCTGTCAGAGCARTTCTGCAGCCCAGGTGGGTCCGGATCTGAGGTTTCCATTGCTCCCTCTGCTTCAGGAAACCAAAACAACAACAGGAAAACCTCATTTCACCTCCAAGCAGCCAGGAAATGGTGCTCTGAGGGAGGAKGGAAGAGGATGCAACTCCTGGAGCAGAATAGTGGGGAAGGGAAATGTGGAGCAGGACGGGGGGTCAGAGCTGGAGATGTGGGAAATGCGTTTGCTGTACAGGGATGTTCTCCAACTCCTCTGGCTCCTTTTTGGAGCTGTTCCCCGTGTCCCACATCTCATTTCCCTCCCTCTCATGGCCTTTTCCTCATTAAAAAGGCTGAGTTTTAAAACATCTTGGGGAGAAATGGAGCCAAAAGCGCAATGGTTGCCGTGGCTCAGAGCAAGCAGAGATGAACGCAAAGGACAGATCRGAAAACCGACAGGAGCCACCCCTGGGCTCTCCATCCGGGAGGTGTTTTGAYCAGACACTCACATGAACCTGAAAATCAGCATTTTTCCCATCCTGAAAAATCCCAAAAAAGAAACAGGAAGTTCTGATCTCCCCTAGTTTGGGCTGGTGGGGTAGAAAAGGTCAAACCTCATGTATTTCTCTGCTGTACAATTGCTGTTTTCTGATTTTACCCCRTACCTCACTTTACATGTTCAAAACTTCCAAGAATCTTCTCAGGAGTGGTTTGGATCCAATGAATTCTTTTGTTTTCAGAGAGAACTCTCATTCTATTCATTATAGCAGTCCAAGTATACCCACCCTGCGGTCCAAAAAAGTGGAATTTTACTCTAATTGTCCTGCATTTCATACACTGAATGTTGGCATGTTCCACATTTATGCTAAATCCATCTTTTGCAGTCCACTCTGAATTTTTTTTTAATTCAGTGATGAAGAGAAAAAATTCTTTTAAAATTTCTTCTATTTATCATTACTAACCATCCCAACATAAATATCAAAGTCAAACCATCCCTGGAGGTGTCCCAGGAAGGGCTGGAGGTGGCACTGAGTGCTCTGGGCTGGGGACAAGGTGGGCATYGGGYACAGCTGGMACTYCATGRGCTGGGAGGGTTTAATGGATTATGATCCAGCTGGGGAATATTTAACAAAAATCTGGATTTTAGGTGACTGACRGCAACATTTTTTTGGTTGTCAAGTGTTGGAAATGAAGGCTTTGAGCCAGGGTTTGCAAACAGCTCTGATGAGTTGTGCCAATAAAGGAATCTCTGCAGGAGTGTGGAAAACTCTCAGCCYGGGGTTGAATTCATGTCCTCAAACACTCCAAGTGCATCCTTCTGTATAATAAAGGCTTTTCCAAATCATCTTCCTCCTCCTGGGAAAAGGAGGAATGTGAGGAAACCCTCAGCCTCCACTGCTGCTAAGCACACACTTCAGTTTGCTTTCCAACAGGAAGGGATTTAAGGCTCTGCCTCTTCTCCCACAAAAATTAATTATCAGCTCTTTTATCTTTAAGCAAACTCAGGACAGAGCCGAGGAGAAGGACAGAAATATTGTACTGCAAAGGCAATATTGACTCGGTTATTAAAGCTGTAAAGGTGGGATGAAGGTGGAGAAGCTTCACCAGCCACGCTCATGGATTGATGRCAGCACTGCCTGGAAAAGGACGGGGAGAGGAATAAAAGCTCTCACTCAGACACAGGGAACTGCTTTTATTTCCCCTCACTTTCTTCTAGAACTAAAAGTAAAGGAATTAAATTCTTCAGTGGTTCAAGGCTTTGTGCTGTTGTACCCTTGATCCAGGTGAGTGGTTACAGCCAGATCAACACTTCCATTATCTTGYTGAGAACAATATCCACGAGCATTTCTGATCTCACACCTGGTTTTATATGTGCGCATAAGTGCCCTAAACAAAAAGCGCCCCACTTCTCCAAAATTTAGCAAAATACTGAAAATTGGACAGGAAAGAGAGAACATCAAGTTTTGTGGTGGGTGTTTTTAGTCCACCCCAAGAATTTCTGTGGTTAAACCCTGCAGAAAGATTGGGTACAGCGTAGGAGGCATCAGAAATTAAGTTCAGATGTTAATAATTTTGTTACAGACTTTCCATCCTTAAAGGTTTAGGGTCAAGGCTGCAAGCAGGGAATGGGCAGTGTTTGACCTGTTTGAGTTGCCGGGCTGAGTCCTCCTCAGCTCTGCTTTGTCRGGAATTAAAAGACAGAAGAGAGTGGGGAGAGGCAGGCTGAAACTTTGTCTTTCTAAATTTGGGTTAGAAGAGTGAAGCTCTGTAAAAAAAACCATATAATTTACTCACTTGTCCCTGTGAGGGCTCTGGTTGACACAGGAGTTCCAGAATTCCCCRTTTTTCCAGCTCTGGCTGCTTTCACTGAGCTCAAATTCTTTGGACCTGCAGTGAGAGCCTGTGTGAGCATGGCTTTGGCTCCCAGCTCCCTTTTCACTGTGTAAAGTTTGCTTCTTGTTCTTCCCAGAATCTGAAACAGAAAAGATTTTTGTTGGGATAAGGAGGCAAATTAACCCTGAGGAAATTTGTGGCAGAGGGTTGTGAGTAGGAATCTGTGGTATTTTTGTTCCTCTGGGAGATGAGGGGGTTTGAGTTATTGGGGTAGGATTTGGGACCTGAATTCAGCACCCAMCTCCCTCTGAGCTCCTGGGCTCTGGGATTTCAGCAGCTCCCCCAACTTTCTGCATCCCAGGTGATCCCAACCCTTCCATTCCTTGGTCTGGGCCAGGGTAAGACCCAGATTTGACAGGACAAGAAYGACCCCAAGCTGGGCCAGGGGAGGCTCAGGGTGGAGAAATTCAGGAATTTCCCCATGGAAAGGGTGCTCAGGCCTTGGCAGGGGCTGCCCAGGGAGCTTTGGAGTCCCCATCCCTGGAGGTGTCCAAGAACGTGGCGCTGAGTGCTCTGGAATTGCTCGCAGGGTGGATTTGGTGATTTTGGAGATCTTTTCCAGCCTCAGGTGTCCTGGAATTCTAAMTCCATGCATTTTGCTAAGAAACGGGCTGAGAAACCTTGTTTCCTGCAGAGTACTGAGCATCCCTGTGATGAACTGTGCTGTGCAGTAAACTCAGCTCTGCTGCTGCCTTTCCCACCCTGGAAGAATTCCAAGGACACTTTTCTCTAACTCACTGTTTATTTTCAGAAAATGCTCCAGAACCTCCTCTCTCAGAAGCTTCTGCCCTCTCCAGGCTGGCTGATGAGCTCAATATCACCCTTCAGAGTGTATTTCAGTCCCAACTGCTCTGCTCTGATCTGCAGGAAAAGTTCCATCCACAAGTTTATCCCGAACAAGGATCCAGCAGGGAATGTTTGTGAGAGACAAACACAGCCTTTATTGGTGACATTTGCTATTTCCATYGTACAATTACGGATACAACTCAGGAACTGAGATGCCCTTGTGTCCTGATTATCTGTAAGCACCGAGGATTTGTGAAGGAAGTTTGGTTATTGCTTTAAATTAAAAAAAAAAGAAATACGGCCTGAGTAGAGAAGAAAGACAGGGGATTTCTCARAGGTTTATTTTTGTATTGTGTTTGCCTCTATTATAAAATTGTTAACGTGCTCTCTCCCCCTCCCGTGGCAATGTAATGGCAATATTAAAGCCACTTTTACAATGTTCATCCTGTGTCTAAATCCTCCCTCATCCTGCTCCCTCCTTACGGGAGACTTTTCGCCCGGGCTTTTCTTCAGCRCTCATTACCCCTGTCCAACAAATAAACACACAGCACCTGCGAGTGGAATTTCATCCGGCCAGGAAAAATGGAAACTTTGTCCTGCTGGAGGAGGGTTTGAGCAGGTCCTGCTGCTCTGAGGGGCAGGAGGAGCTGAGCTCCACCAGGATGCGAAATTGAATGCTCTGCACTGGCAGAGCGCTTGGAAAATGATGCCGGGGGGCTCGGGTTACTGCATCAGCACTTCCCTCCGGCACAAATGTAGGCCAGTGGATCTTAACAAGGTGGATGCTGCTCTTTGCCTTGCCTGGTTTCTGGAAGAGCTGCAGAAAGGTGAGCGAATTTTTTTGCGAGCTCAATGTCCTCAGCGCTCGAGCTCCCCTGMTAATTGCAGCTCCCTTCATCCCAGCCTTGTAAAGTTTTACCCAAGCAGTTAAACCAGAGTGGGAAAAACCATCAGGGGAGCAGCCCAGACCAAAGCTGCAGGAGCAGCAGCCTCAGCACCTGTGAATTCATCAGTCCTTGGGCTTTTTAGGAGGCTGGCTCTGTCTGGGTGAGTGCTTGGCAGATATGTGTTCAATTTGTACTCGGCAGTGTGTGAACCGCTCCTCTGGAGCCTTTCAAACACTTCCTGCAAGCTCAGAGCTGCCTGCACTTGTCCAAAAGCTGAGAAGGCTCCAAGAAAATCTGGCAACCCCGTGATGTGAACAGAGCACAGGAAAACGCTCTCCAGAACCTGAAGTTTGTACAGAAATAAGGTGGCAATTACTGCAAAATGAAACTTTGCACATCTGGGCGTCTTTGGCCTGATTTTCATTTCAATTGGGACCGTGTGCTTTTTTATTATTATTGTTACTATTCTTTAAAAAGTCTAAGCTTCTCACAGCTGTACCTAAACTCAGTGCAAACTTCTGGTGCTGGCTTGTGCAGCCATGGCAGGGAAGCTGTTCAGAAGCCATCAGTGAGGTACCACAAAATTCCTTTGGCTGGTGCTGTTTAGTTACAAACAGCAGGAACAACGCCAAGCAGCTGAACCAGCCCTCTGTGCTCCCAGCAGGCTGGAATAAACTCTGTATTTCCTTAGGGGAAAAGAAAACACCCTAAAATCACTCCCACCCCTCTTTCCCTGGAGTTTTATACTTTCTTTAAAACGTGGTGTTGCCCCAACTTTTTTTCCCAGTTTTTGATAACTTGGGAGGAGAGGAATCTTCATTTGGAGCAGCTCTAAACAAACATCCTGCTCTTATAAACARCCTGCGGAGGAGCTGGGATTTTTAAAAACCCTGATTAAAACATAAACTTAAATATTTCACCCTGCAGATAATCAGCTTTATATTGCTGAGGAAAACACAGGATGAGGTTTTGTTATCCATTCTCCCTCATCCCTGGATTTAATAGGAAAGGCAAGAAGATCCCATTCTCCACACCGGGGACTTACGTGCAGCTCTCAGGCATCCCAGCAGCTCYTCCCTTTCTGTGCTGCAGGAACATCAGTGCAGAAGCTTCTGGAGATGGTCCTTGGTGGGTTGGAAAAGCTGAGGAATGACACCATCCCCACCTTGGACAAAGTTCCATGGATGTTCCATGTTCCTCATGACGGGAAGCGGAAAATCTGTGAGGGCAGGGGAATGCTCACCCTGTCCTGGGGCTGCTCTGCTGCTCAGAGAGTGGAGAGCTGATCCTGTCCCTGCTTCAGCTGGCTTCTTACAGGGCTCTCAGGGATCTGACCTGGATCTCTATGTGACACAGATCCCCAGAAGGTGACACGGATCAGCTTGAGGTGACAGGGATCAGGAAGCAGAAAATCTGTGGCAGGCTGGGAAATGCTCAACCCATCCTGGGGCTGTCCTGCTGCTCAGAGAGTGGAGTGCTGATCCTGTCCCTGCTTCAGCTGGCTTCTTTCAGGGCCCTCAGGGAAGTGACCTGGATCTCTAAGAGGTGACATGGATCCCCTGGAGGTGACATGGATCAGGAAGTGGAAAATCCATGGCTGGCTGGGAAATGCTCACCCCATGCTAGGGCTGCTCTGCTGCCTGGAGAGTGGAGAGCTGATCCTGTCCCTGCTTCAGCTGGTTTCTCACAGGGCTCTCAGGGAAGTGACCTGGACCCCCAGGAGCTGACACAGATCCCAGGAGATGCTGCACAGGACAAGCCCAGCAGCTGGCAGAGGTCAGGGTTTGAGGAGACCTTGAAAGCAGCAATTCCAAACACACCTTCCCACCCATCACTGCTGCAGGCAGATCCCGAGCAGTATCCACCTGAGGAGGAGCCTCGTGGCGGTGATGCCTTAGGATTTTTAGTTTCTGTATTTCCACGGATCTGTATTCTTGCACTTCTCTATTATAGCACTAAAACTACCGTTCTCCCATCTTTAGACAAAACAATCCCTCTCTGAGCCTGAATCCAAGGACATCTCGCTGCCTCAGAGCCCCAAAATATGGAAACAACAGAGAACTGAGGGAGCAAGTTTGGGGTGGTTGACATCATCACCTGAGGGTGTCATTGGAGAATTGGGGCCCCATGTGTTCATGAGACMGAACTTATAAAAAGGGAAGATCTTGTGACTTGGGGTCATTTTGGGTGCAGCCTCAGGTRGARGCTTTGTCTGCCCTCAATGTACCASCAGGCCTSGATTAAATTTGTCTGCTTTATTCTCTTARCTTTGTCTSGTCTCTGTTTCAGGTGAGCCTGGTTTTAGGCATCAGCAGTGACCAGCAGGAGGACACGACCCAGGCTGGCTAAATCTGTCCCGGGGAGGTGTCGGAAAACAGCGCGTGCCTGTTCCAGCGGGATCCGGCGCTGGAAAAAGGAGCGTCGGGTTCAGCTGGGTGTTTGTGGTCTCCTGGAGACCAGGGGCTGGGAATTTCAGAGGGATGGGAGCTGAAATGGAGACAGCAGCACAGCTGGGCAGGCCTGGCTGGGATGGGGTCACTTCAGTCTAATATCCATAATTCATTCCCTTTTTCCCTGCAGCAGTGCGGGTTGTGGCTGGGATTTCAGCTGTGGGATCAGGTCATGATGGGTGATTCATTTTCCTACCCCACTCCCCCTCAAACACAACGCCAGAGCCCCTGGATTTTTGTGCCATGAGTTTGGAGGTATGCAGCCAAACGAAGGAAGAAAGTCACACTGGAAGAATGCACCTGGAATGATTTTACCTCCACTTTTCCCTGTCCCTTCCTCCTGCTGCATTCCCCCACAAGGAGTCACTTCCCTTTTCAGGAAGGTGTGTGGAGCCGGCTGCAGCCTTTGGGGTTGTCTTTTCCCTCTCAGACCCTAAAAGGGCACGTGTCAACTGCACCTGGAAAATGGCTGGGAACTGTGGCCAAAATAGGGATGGGACAAGGCASAGGCTCATCTTTCTCTGTGTTAATCACAGAAGGATTTCAGTCAGAAGGTGCCTCAAAGATCATCTTGTTCCAATCCCCTGACACAGACAGGGAATATTCCACTGTTCCAGGCTGCTCCCAGCCCCAATGTCCAGCCTGGCCTTGGGCACTCAAAGGGATCCAGGGGCAGCCCCCTTCCAGCCCCTGCCCGATGGCTGAAGGTCAGTGAGCAGCAAAATGCGACTCTGAACTTTGGGGGGGATTGCTGCCAGCCCAGGAGATAGCCCCGTGCTTTCTCCAGACCCCGCTAGATGTCAGTGTGCTCTGCGGCTCCGAGAGCCCGGCTGGGCTGCGGGAGATGCTCCGGGGCTCTCCTGACCCCAAACTGCTCCGGTGTTCAAGGAGAGAAAGTCAGGTTGTGATTATTATTATTGTTGTTGTTTTATTGATGCCTTTGGGAATCCCAGAATCATCAGAGTTGGAAAAGCCCTTAAGGATCACCCAGTGCCACCCCAGCCCCAGCAGCATCACCCCAAAGCCTGTCCCCAAGGGCCACATCCAGACTCCTCCTGAGCACTCCCAGAGACAGGGACTGCACCCCCTCCCTGGGCAGCTCATTCCAAGACCTGACCACTCTGACAGGGAATTTTCTTTGCCAATCTCCACCCTGAGCCTCCCCTGGTGCACTTTGAGGCCATTTCATCTCCTCCTTTCCCTGTCCCCTCCTGTCAGGGAGTTGTGCGGAGCCACAAAGTACCCCCGGAGCCTCCTTTGCTCCAGGCTGAGCCCCTTTTCCAGCTCCCTCAGCCTCGCCTCCCAGGATGGATTTTCCAGCCCTTTTTCCCTTCTCTGGGCACACTCCAACCCCTCCATGTCCTTTTGGAACTGAGGAACCCAAAACTGGACACAGGAATTGAGTGTGGCCTCACCAGTGCTGAGTCCAGCAGGAACGGGTGTTGGGGCTGCCAGATGGGTGAGCACAGAGCCTGGGAAGCCTTTGGCCTTCAAAAAAACAAACAAAAAAAACCAAATGGATTTGGAACCCTCAGCTCCCTTGGGGATATTGCAGACACCAATATGTGAACTGGGAGCTTGTTTATTTGTCACTGAGAAGCATCTATTAAAAAACTCAATGTTCTTCTTGAGGCTGTCAATTTTCCCTGTTTGGGGAATGCTGCCACTGGCAAAGGTCCTTTGGGAAGGGCCAAGCCTTCCAGAGGCAGATCTCTGCACCATCACTCAGATTCCCATCCTCACCCCTCTGGAAAAGTCAGGGATGTTTCTCCTGATGCCTCCGGTGCAAATCATCCCAACGTGAGGAGCTGTCCCAGACTGGATCCAGATGTGGCTCCAGAGTCCCTGACCCTCTGGCTGAGCTCACACGTGTTGGAGCTTTCTCATCCCATGTTCTGGGCCAGCATCAGTTGCAGACGTTTTGCTCTTGATTTATTTTTAAAAAAATAAAATAAAAAAAAATCCAACCACCACTATATCATCAAATCTTGGCAGATCTATAAAAAACTGCTTGTTAGGCTATTTCAAGGGACTGTCTCTCAAATAATATTAATATTCCTGAGGTTTGGTATTTAAGGAAAAAATCTGGATCAAACCATTGCAGGTGACTAGGCAAGAGAGGAYCCCTCCTTCAGATGTTTGCTGTACATCTGCCCTGCAAGTTTGCCAGGGCCTTCTCAAAGCCTGAACAAGGTTTGAGTCAGGTATTTGAGCATTTTTCACTTTTATTTATTCCGTGATGGATGTTCAGGGCCAGCCTGGGATTCTTTCTAAGGGAAAAGCTGTGCAGTTCAATGTAAAGCAGATTAGGGGATGTGAATTCCAACTGAGATGCAGCAGCAAGGCAAGCCAGATATCCACCCTATTGATCTCATCACTGCATAAAATACGAGGAAAAATTCCTTCTCGACTGTGCAAGGTCTCCACAAGGTGATGATGCCCCAGGCCCCTAAATTTAGATTTAGAAAATCTTTCTGTTCCAGCAGACAGCAGAGGTGTGTGACCAGCTCTTCCTTGAATCATACAATGTGTTGACATGCAGAGGGTATTTAGAAATTATTCATTATTTCATTTATCTCAATGGAACTTGTTCCTCCCATAAGGCACAAGAACATTCTTCTGTCCATCAGAAGATTGATATGGTCATTTTTTGAAATTTCTGAAGCCCTTTCACAGAATCCATGAAGTYRGAAAAGCTCTCCCAGCCCAYCCAGTGTAATTTGTGACCAATCCCCACCTTGKCACCAGCCTAGAGCATCGAGTGCCACCTCCAGCCTTCCTTGGGCACCTCCAGAGGGGATTTGCTGTGCCCTCACAGTGCTGTACAATTCCTACAACACAATATTTCTCACTCCTGGTGTTGCKGGGACACCATTTTCCTTTTGGGGTGGATTTTCATGCAGGGAATCCCACAAACTCTATGGATGTTGGACCCCCAGCAGATACTGAAATACTTATGGGTAATTAGAACAAAAAACCATAATTGTTGGGAAGGTCAGGGATGGACAAAGTCAAGCAGGAGAAACATTTTGGGCTGTGGGAAAGGAGCAGAGTGTTTGTGAGCCCAGGTAAATCATCTGCTTGGGCTCACAAACCCTGCAGAGCAGCCACAGCTCAGCTGACTCCTCATCAGCTGCCCCTGGGCTGCTGCCAACATGGAATGTTCTGCTCCTGAAAACAAATCCCAAGGATGGAGGTGGAAGTGGGGAAGGGAGGGATTTCACAGCCCTGCACAGTCAGGGATGGGGCTGCTCAGGAGAACGGCTGGAGGGCAGATGCTCCAGCACAAAAATGTGGGTTCTGGATAAGGGGGAAAAAAAAGTGGGTTATGGATGAGGGGAAAAAAAATGTGGGTTATGGATGAGGGAACACAGAAATGTGGGTTCTGGATGAGGGAACACAAAAATATGAATTCTGGATGAAGGAACAAAAAAATGTGGGTTATGGATCAGGGAACAAAAAAAATGTGGATTCTGGATGAAGGAACACAAAGATGTGGATTATGGATAAAAGAACACAAAAATGTGGATTATGGATGAGGAAACTCTAAGATGTGGGTTCTGTACCAAGAAACAAAAATATGTGAATTCCATATTCAATCTGAATCTCAATCTGCTCATGGGTTGTATTCCAGGTGAAGGAACACAAAGATGTGGGTTCTGGAATAAGGAACACAGAATGTGGATTCTGGACCAAGAAACCTCCTCTGAAACTCTTTGTCCTGAACCTCTTGAGTGCAGAACTTGCTCAAGGAAGTTTCTCCTGAAGGARGTTTCTCCTCAGAYGTTGGAGGAGATCAGGACTCTCCCACTGTTTGGAATTTTAGTGATAGCTCAGGAAAATGGGAATTATCTGAATCCAGGTGGTTTGCAGGGAGCCACATCCTGCTTCTGCCAACCATCACTGCAACTAAAAGACTTGAAAAATCCTTCTTTTCATGAATTCCGGGTGCAGAACCCTGAATTCTCACACATTTGCAGACAAAACCAGAAGGCGGGCGTTTGTTTTGTTTGGAGGATTTTTTAAYGCTGGATTTTTTAAATCCAGTTTTAAAGCAGGGAACCTCAAYGAGCTTTGTGGCACAAGGGTTTGAATTTCAGGGAATGAAGAGTGGGAATGGCTGCATCCACTCTCAGGTGCCTCTTCTGCTTTAGAACAACCAAAAGGATCTTCACAGATGTCTCATGATTGACTCCTTCCAAATCTTTTCAGTTTTTTTCCTACAAGCATTAGTTGGATGTAAGTTTTTAATTTTAAAATTTAAAATGTTGTGTTCTTCTAGGTTTCAACTGCATTTCCCCCAGGACATTTATTTATGGGTAACAAACATGGGGAGATGTTTTATTCTCTCATTTTTTTCTGTGTTCAGCTTGTGGGCCCTACTTAACCCCATAACTTGGTTGGAAAAGGCCTCTAAGATCATCAAACSCAACATTTGACCTTTTATTTTAAAGAAAAATRTATTTTATTTTCCTAAAGAGAGCAGAGCACCAACCTAGCTTGTRTGGGAATATCTGGATGCTTGCTTTTCTATAAAAAAAAATTCCTTTAAAATAGGATTTTAAAGAATATGAAGGACCATCATTGGCAGCTGAATTTTCCAGGTTCTTTGGAGCCCCTTCAGATCCTGGAAGGTGTTGTGAGGTCTCCACAGGAGGAGCAGTCCCAGCTTTCTTATCCTGTGTCCATAGGGGAGAGGAACGGGCAGAATGAAATCCAGAAAAGGCCTTGGTACTGTGTAACCTCTGCTCAGCAATGASAAAAAAAAGACCCCAAATCTCTTTTTCTCCACCCCGTGTCCAGCACAAACCCAAACCACAGTTCCATAACAGCCACTGGGAAAAAAAAAATTAGCTTTACCCCAGCCAAAACCAGCAGAGATGGTAATAACAACAATTGTGAGTTTTAGGGTGTGACACAGATTGACAGACTGTGGCTCATATTTAGCCATTGGTAATTCAGACACAGATTTCCCACCAGARCTGGCAGCCTGACTGTAAGCAAAATGATTATTGTATCATTGTGATTTGCCTCAGGGTGTAAAAACCATGAAGAAATTTGTAGGTGGAGATCTTGCATATTTTTTTTAAATAATTGCATCTCCTTGCAGGTTATGTGAAAAGTAAACCCAAGGCATTCTGTTTTGCTTTCTCAGCAGTGCCCAGGCTCTAAATCATATTTATATCCTACAGAATAGAGAATATTATAGAATATAGAACTGTGGAATTGTTCTGTCCCCAGTGCCAGCAGTCTCTGTGCCTGCTGAGRTTGGCAGTGCCTGCTGAACCCACAATCAGCCAGAAACATGAGACAAGAAAGTTGGTCCTGCTCTCTGTTTCAGCCCTAAAAACTGCAGCMCTCCGGTCCTCAGTGTTATCTCAATCTGCTCATGGGTTGAAATCTGGATTTTGCTGGATTKTCCTTCATGGAATTATTTCTGAGGCAAAAATTCAGTTCTTGTTTGGGTTGTTTTTAAGGGTTATTGAATGGTTTTGGAGTGGAATCCCACTTTATCATCTTTATCATCTTCTCCAAAGGGACAGAGGTGAAGGTAATGCTGTAATCATTGTATTCCCATGTCTGAAATTCCTGGCATCACAGAATGGTTTGKGTTGGAAGGGATTAATGGTGTCCATCCCCCTGCCACAGGCAGGAACAATTTCCARTGGACCAGATTGCTCAAAACCCCACCCAATTTGTCCATTTTCCATGAAGCTTGAGCAGAAATTTACCACTTTGGAGGACAAGCATGGCTAAACTCACTGAGGATGAAGGAAGCCAGGAAATATGAGCAAAAAGAGCTGCAGGATCAGCCCGGGATCCGATTCCTGCTTTTCAGCAATCCCTGGGCCAGTGGTGGAGAAGCCACAAAAAGAAAATATCTTWAGTGTAGGGGCACAAAAACCCTTACATTACAGGCTAAAATCGAGCCTGGTTCATGGTGATCCCAATCTCTGCCCTTCACTTCCACATCCAGGTCTGGTGGGGGATACGTTCCCTCTCCATCCCAAGGCACTGGAGGCTGCTTAAACCTCTCACCTTCATTTTTTTTGTCCTTTTTTTTTATATTTTAGGGTTTGAGCCTCCACCTCAGCAGCTTTCCAGCCCGTCTGAAGGTCCCTCAGAGAGTCCCTCCTCCGCAAAGGCCACGTCACAAACACTAAATCTGCAACTACAGACAAAATCCGGCGTCGCTGGGCACGGGGCCTATCTCTAAATCAAACTGGCGTGAGGCAGGGCGGTGTGGCTGGAACAGGCTCAAAATCAAGTTATGAACCATGACTTGGCTCGGGTTCTCTCCCCAGCCCTCAGCCGTTAGGTTTGATAAATACAGGAATTTTGCAGGRACGCACTGGAATTTCCAATTCGTTTCTGATCAAAGTCGCCCTGGAACGGGACGGGAAAGTTTTGGCAGCCTGGAGACGRGTTCTGTTATCGCCGAGATCTTTTCTCAGCTTCATAAATAAAACAATTTCAATTAAATTTGCTGATAAATTAGGAAACATGAATTTGAAGCTTGCTGGTAGATCAGACTGACATTTAATTAGGRTGCAGCTACTTCAGTAACCTCTTGATCGTTGCTGACCATGCTTTGGCTCCGAGCACAGGGCAGCCTCTGAGCACACAAATTGGGGCTTTTTTTGGCTGAAATAAAACCAAATATGTTCAGTGTCACTTTYAATTCTCCTCAGTTATTTCTACATTTTCAATCCACCAGCCTTGACTGAAACCAGCCTGAAGTCAAGTCCCTTGGACACCTCTCATCCTCTCAGCAGACTCTCAACACTGGTTTTTCACCCTATAAATCCATTCCTATCAGRTCTAATGCTCGCTGATAGAGATTCAGCCTGAAATTTGCAGTTTGTTTGACAAAAAWATCACTTGGAGAATATTTCTGAGAGGTCCTCAGGCACCACAGCAATGCTCTTGTGAATCCATCCCCCCATGTGAGCATTCTGGATTTAAGAGCTGTCTTTAAAACCCTTGTGCTGTGGTTTTTTGCTGCCAGAATTTGCCAGAGAAGCACATCTGAAGTTTTGGGGGTTTTGAATTTACAAATTGTGTCTTTTGATGACAGATAATGGATCAACATCCAGTGATTCCTGCTCTGCCAGTGGTGCTTGTTCAAGGATCAAACAAAGGATCAAGGATCCAAACAAAACTTGAAGCTTRGGGAAAAAGGGACAAAAGTCCAAAAATAGAGGCTGTGTTGGGCAAGTTGGAGTAGCAGCCAGGGGGATTTCTAAAACTTTTGGTGCTCTTGTAGCATCAAAATTATCAAAGAAAGAGGGAATTCATTGTAACATCCAAATCCTCTTGAATGGATGAGGGAGAGTAAGTGAATAAGGGAGAGAAGCAGGGGGAGAAAAGGSATAAAAATGAGAGAAGGAAGAGCTTGTCAAAATGAGAAGAACTGGRACAAAATATTCACGGAATCACAGAATCTGTACTTCCTCACAAGGGGCGGTGAAGAAACCGGGACAGGACAAGGGAATGGTTGGGGCTGGGCCATGAGGGATTTAGGCTGGAGAGCAGGGAAAGGTTCTTCTGTCCCCAGAGGGTGCTGGCACTGCCCAGGCTCCCCAGGGAACGGGCACGGCCCCGGGGCTGCCAGAGCTCCAGGAGCGTTTGGACAGCGCTGCCAGGGATGCACAGGCTGGGATTGCTGGGGGGGCTGGGCAGGGACAGGAGTGGATGGATCCTCCCTGTGGGTCCTTCCCACTCAGGATATTCCACAATTCCACAATTCTTGGATAACCCGATCCTGAATGTACGTTTGCCTTCAGGACACCAGTCTTTGGCTGATCTCCCTAAAAGCTGCCAAACCAAATCCTTTTCTTTATGTCTTAATAAAAAGATGCCTTTAATTTGGTG
>NW_026623539.1:611421-614353 GCF_030028575.1 Malurus melanocephalus
GTTCATGTTTGACTCAGACAATTGCTCCAGGAATTGTGTGAAGCTTGGTTGTTCAGCAGAGCTGCGATAATGGCACGGACACRGACCACCCCGCCAGCCTGTCAGCTGTAAAATATCACCCCTGGAATAATGAAAAATGGCCACTTTCTCACTATGGCTCCGTGATTTATGGGCAGCTCCTCAGAGATTGATCAGATGTTTTGTTTCCTTACCTGGAATGAGTGATGAATATTTTAGAAAACTCTTAATGCTGGATCTGGTGCAAACGAGATAATTTTACAGTGACCTGTTTGGTAGTTCCCCGAATAAYTGGGCATTGTGACCTGCCCACCATGCGTGAACTATGGGTCTCTGGAGGGGCTAAATGCCTTCAGTGGATATTTCCTTAATATTTCCATGGAGCTCATCYGCTCTGTTCATACAGGAGCTTTTACCAGATGGTTCTCCAGCCCSGTCAGGATATTCTTTATTTTCCATCTATTACTCAACAATGGAAAATGAAATAATSTGATTTTCTGCTCAGTGCAAATGTTCACTGGCTCACTTCTGGACCTAGACTGAGGAATCATGTTCAGAGTGTCTTGGGGAGGTGGAATTGGGAGGGCTTTTGATCTACCCTGGAGTGGGATCAGTGCAGCATTGAAGGGATTGCTCTCCTTTGTGATTTAAGAACAGAGTGGGGTTTGTAAGGCTTTTCCTGGGATGCTTTGGCAAATAAAACAGTTGGGTGCCTACCCCAAGAGTAACTTTTTAAAAATTCATGAGGAATSTGTTATAATTTGGAACTGCCCTTGGGAGACAGCAGGAGTAGTGGTCACCTCGCCATTGGTGTTTGGGTGGTAGGGAGTTGAGGGCAACACGTAAACCAAACTTACCTTTGTCTCCAGACTGGGAAACCTTTAGGCAAGGTTATTTTACTTCTATTTCATTTTATAGAATTTAATTTACTTCACTTTATTATAAATTATTATTTGCTTATTTCTTTCACTTATTTTATCTTATTTCATACCATTTTATTTTRTATTTTATTTTATATTTTATTTTGTTTAATCTAATTTTATTTCATTTTACTTTATTTTATATTTTATATTCTATCTATATAATTTACTTTTATTTTATATTTTGTTTTATTTCATCTTATCATTTCATTTCACTTCATTTCAGTTTAGTTTAGTTTATCTTACTCCACTTCATTTCATTTCATTACATTTTACTTATTTTATWTTWTATTTTATTTTATTTTGTTTTACTGGACGGTTTCATTACACTTTTTTTACAAATGGACCTTCAAGATATTCAGTGTCCTTGTGTCAAATAAACCACCAACATTTCATTTGTCACCAAAGATCTTCAGCCTGGASAGGAGAAGCTTTGGGCTGAGCTCATTGTGGCCTTGCAGRGSCTGAAGGAGCCCACAGSAACCATGGAGAGATGATTTTAAGGTCYCTTCCATCCCAAATCATTCTGGGACTCYRTGATTTTGTCACAACGCTGTCTCCACTTTGACCTTTTTCTCTCTTTTCCAGCTTTGTTCTGTTGCTCACAGCTCTGAGCTCTGGCTGCTGGAAAGAACCACAGGCTGGACCCTTGGGATGGCAGAGCCCAAACTCCCATTTCTAGGAGCAAGCACAAAAAAGACACTTTGCCTGGAAATTCAAATAAAAAAGTAACTCTGACCCCAAAATATTCCTCAGGATCTTTAGCAAACTTGGTGTAAGGACAAGAGACCTGCAGCACCTCCAGGCATCACAGTCTTGGAAAAGTGAATGAGGAGGTCACCAGTGGCTCCAGCCACGCCTRAAGTGGGAAAAACTTCCATAATTTGAGGTGGACCAAGCCCTGAGATGGCAAAGGAGCTCTCCAAAGCTTCCCCAAACCCTTGGGGTGTCAGAAAAGTTCTCCAAGGTTTAGTAAGCCAATCCTACAAAATCCTTTTGTTCCCACATCTCTTCCCTGGCTGAAGTCCTCTTCGGTGCTTGACATGTGGATTACACCCATCCAGACCTCTCTGGCCTCCTAAAATATTCTTGACTGAAAAYTTTGGGATCTTTCCCAACACATCTTAGGAATCTTTGTGTAAACGCTGGGAAAGCATTCTTTTACGGTGGCAAGGAAAGGGGTGTGGGATGGCTGCTGCTTGTTCCTCAGGTTTTGTCATTTATGTTTTTTTCTGTGTTATCTCCATCCCCGTTTTCTCCTTTCAGGCAATTTTGGGCCATGACTCCCTGTTATTGGGTGTGCATTCCCAAAAACCTCACCTAAGTCTGAAGTGTTGCTGAAGCCTGTTTTGAAAACTTGAYGTGGTGGAAATCAAAGAAATGAGCAGATCATAGTCAGAGTTGCAGCATATTATTTTGATGTCAGAAAATCAAATGGAAAGACCTTTTTTTCCACTTTTTTGGGGGGGAAAAAAAAGAAGAAAAACTCATTTTTATTCATAAAAGAGGCTGCTTCTTTAGCTGGAAAGAATTTTCCTCCTCTCACTAGGAATATAAATAATGCAAGTAGAAGAGAACAGAGAAGCCACGTTAATCATGCACGGATGGATATATTTTATTTCAAAATTATTTTCTTAAATCTAAAAAACATCCATGACTGTCTCATTCAAGTACAGTAGTTTTCATAACACACTGGACATATATAAGTATTTATTTCTTCCCTCAGAGACCTGGGTTTCGAAACATTTTTCTTTTTAATATCCAGAATTCATGTAAGGTTTAGGATTGACTTAGGCTGAGGCCATAATTCTTCAAGGGCATGTGCATGTGCCTGACTGGAGGAATGCAAGTCCCTCTCAGTTCAATAGAACAACTTTGTCTGAGTTAAATGTTGAAAGAAGTTCAAAGCCTGACTTTCCAAATAGAAGTCAGGAACATTCGTTATAATGATGTGAGCCGTGCAGAAAAAATTAAAATAAAAATAGAAATAAAAA
>NW_026623539.1:614443-615648 GCF_030028575.1 Malurus melanocephalus
TAGAAACAAAACAAAAATGAAAATAAAAACAAAAATAAAAACAAAAACAAAAACAAAAACAAAACAAAACAAAACAAATTAAAAATAATAAAAATAAAATAAAAATAAAAATAAAAATAAAAATAAAAATAAAAATAAAAATAAAAATAAAAATAAAAATAAAAATAAAAATAAAAATAAAAATAAATAAAAATGGCTTTCTGAAAAGGCACTGAACTTTCAAACATGACAGGATGAAGCACTGGTGAGAACTGCTGGTCCCAGGAGTTATCCCACGGTGAAAACTGGGCTGTGCAGGAGAAGTGGGAGGCAAAGCAGGGCAAGGGAAAGCAGGGACTGGCAAAGAGYTGAGTTCTCTTTCAAGAGTTTTAAACTACAAAGAGAGGTGGAAAACCACCCTAAAACACCCCTRATTGTGACTTTCTGTGCTGGGAAATTCCTCACCACCGAGCCCATTGCACCCACTGAGTAGAAAATATGGGAAAATATCAATTTGGGATTGAGAAAACTGCAGGGRCATCATTTGGGGGCACAGAGGGCCTGGAGCTCAGCTCCACGCAGAGCAGGAAAGCTGTGGATCTCCGTGGTGAGCAGGGAGGAATTCCAGCAGGGAATTCAGCAGTTGCTGCTGGATGCCTTCACTCCAGAGACATCTTCTCCTCGTTTTGTGGTTCGGGGTTTTTTCCATCTGCCTTTTCCACAGCGAGGTTATCAGGGAGTTCATGGGGCTGTTGAAGGAGTCGAGGGCTGATTGAAGGGAGGGGCGTGCTGGAAAGTTTGGAAAAAAAATTAATTTCCTGTTGAAATATGTTTTGTGCCTCGGTGAAATACCAGGACCTGAACATGCTTCTGGTTTTAATAAAAATGTTTAGGGCTCGGATTTTGTTTTTGTCAGTGGGAGAAAATTCAGCCATCTCCACTACAAAGGGTCTTCTCCATGTGAGGGAACAGATGGGAAGTTTGGATCCCCAGATGGTGGCCAGGGATTCTGCAGGGCTGGATGGACATTTCAGCTCCTTCCCATGGAGATCTGAGGCTGTTCTGTTCCTCAGGGAGGGAAGGAAGGAAGGAAGGAAGGAAGGAAGGAAGGAAGGAAGGAAGGAAGGAAGGAAGAAAGAAAGAAAGAAAGAAAGAAAGAAAGAAAGAAAGAAAGAAAGAAAGAAAGAAAGAAAGAAAGAAAGAAAGAAAGAAAGAAAGAAAGAAAG
>NW_026623539.1:616291-617551 GCF_030028575.1 Malurus melanocephalus
TTTTTTTTTTTTTTTTTTTTTTTTTTTTTTTTTTTTGCTTAAATATTTGCACTGCAGCGTGGGTGGTAAAGGGTTTTTAATGCAGTGGTTGCTCCACAGGAGGACCAATTTTTTAAAGTTCTTCATCTGGAACAAACTGAATAAAACTTGAGAGAGAATTTCAGTTTATTGGCTTTCCTGGTTCCTGAATGTCTTTAGCTATTTGCAATTACTTAACATTCACTTTTCCTCATGTACTCAAAAAACATTTTAATTTCTGCCACAAAATTTCTTGAAGGGTTTGATGCAGACTTTCAGTACTTCATATTCCAAATCTGAAATTTTTAGAACACTTGAGACTGAACACCAATATCAGTGTATATTCTTTTTTACATCACTGAAGAAGTACAGATTTTTCATCTTTGAGTGGGGAATGAAGAGCTCAAAGCTTCTCAAAGTTTTCCCCAAGTAAAGAATTTGTTTCCTTTTAATCTTTTTAAAAGTAGCAAAAACCCCCTTGAGACAGGAATGTGCTTGCCTAAATTTAAATGTTAAAAGCCCAAACCATTCTGTCCTACACCTTTCAGAGATTTAGTTATAAAGGCCACTGGAAGATTTGTTGTCTCAAAACATGAAGTTTCAATCCATTTAAAGAGAAAGTTATGGAATATCATCTTCAGGGTCGAAGCCTGAAGGTGCAAAGCAGATTTTAATCTCTGTTGAACTGTTGTGGTGTCAGTGAAATAAATCAAGTTTTGACAGCCAGCGTGAGCTGAGTTCCTATTTGGAGGTATAAAATTTGGGAATTCCAAAGAACAGCAGTGGGGAAGACAATGGAATCTGTTCACAGTAACTTGGTGCAAAATCTATTCAGGCTCAGAAATCGATGTTTTGAGGAGAAAGAGGGATCTGGTTGGGATCACCATAAAGTCGTGGAATGGTTTGGGTTGTAAGGGTTGGGTTTGGAATGGTTTGGGTTGAATTTTTATATGGTGGTGGGTTTGGAATGGTTTGGGTTGAATTTTTATATGGTGGAAGTCTCTGAAAACCCCACAGCCAGCAGGGACAGGATTGGGATTGTGCCCCTGTGCCCCATTGCTCAGGTGAGACCCCACCTGCAGAGCTGCTCCAGCCCTGGGGCCCAGCACAGGAAGGACGTGGAGCTGCTGGAGAGAGCCCAGAGGAGGCAGCAGGATGGTCAGAGGGATGGAGCAGCTGTGCTGGGAGGAAAGGCTGGGAGAGCTGGGATTGTTCAGCCTGGACAGGAGAAGCTTTGGGCTG
>NW_026623539.1:620591-641527 GCF_030028575.1 Malurus melanocephalus
CTGCTGCTGTTTGCCTTCCCAGGGAATCCCGGCACATTCCAGCCTGGAACCCAGGGCAGGGCACAGGAGTTCCATCCACAGCCCGTGCTCCAGGTTACCTGATTCCCCCTGCTCAGACCATCCCTGCTCTGCTCTCTGCGTCTGCAGAACGGCAAACCCAGCAAAAGCCTGGCTTTGATGCTTTACTTGACAGTAAAAGAGGGAAAGAGAAGGAAAGAGAGAAGAAAGAAACAGAAAAAGAGTGTGCGGGAGCGGGGAGGAGGCAGGGGGACAGGGAGAGGGTGACAGGGGTTATCGATATCAATTTTATGGCATCAACATTTCATCTCGTTTGGATTTCATCTCGTTTTAGGAATATTTTAAACTTTTTTTTTGTTCCATCAGCTTTTTTTTCACAGACACTTAGTATCCTCTGCTTTTCTGTAACTTAAATCCGATCACAACAAGCGACTCAGGTTAAAAACAGAGTAGAGTAACTCAGGTAAAAAACAGAGTAGAGTAACTCGGGTAAAAATCGGAGTAGAGAACGGTGGTCGGGTAAATATCGGAGTAGAGTAACTCGGGTCGGGTAAAAATCGGAGTAGAGTAACTCGGGTAAAAAAAATCAGAGTAGAGTTACTCGGGTAAAACTCAGAGTAGAGTAACGGGTAAATATCGGGTCAGGTAAAAATCGGAGTAAAATAACTCAGGTCGGATAAAAATCGGAGTAGAGTAACTCGGGTCAGGTAAAAATTGGAGTAGGGTAACTTGGGTTGGGTAAAAATCAGAGTAGAGTGACTCAGGTAAAAATTGGAGTAGATGAATTCGGGTAAAAATCAGAGTAGAGTAACTCCGGTAAAAATCAGAGTAGTGTGACTCAGGTCGGGTAAATAGCAGAGTAGAGGAACTTGGGTAAAAATCAGAGTAGAGAACAGGGGTCGGGTTAAAATCGGAGTATAATAACTCGGATAAAAATTGGAGTAGAGAACGGGGGTTGGGTAAAAATCAGAGTAGAATAACTCTTGCAAATCATCATAAAATCATGGCATGGTGTGGGTTGGAAAGGACCTAAAAATCACCCAGCACCACCCCTGGCATGGCAGGGAAGGGATTGGGATTGTGCCCCTGTGCCCCATTGCTCAGGTGAGCAATGTATCTGCAGCTCCTCACAGAGACAGCCTTTGCCTTGAAGAGCTTGAATGCACAAGAAAAGATCAGACAGACACAGAGACTCATGAATTTCCTCATTTTTTTATATTTTTTTTTGCAGCAGAGCAGCATCAACACCAGAGATGGATCCTGCTCTTCGGACTGCTGGGACACTCTGGTGTCACACYCTGGATTGGGCACTGGCTGGACCTTTTCAAAGCCCATTGGGATACAAATGAAAAAAAAAAGCTCAGAGAGTTGCATTTTAGAGCCCTCATGTCATTAAAATGACATTATCTTGCGTCATGATGCTACRGAGAATCAAAGTAATTTGCCTGAAATCTGGTTTTGTTTTAGRTTATCACTGAAATATTTAGTAGTTCTGAAAATGCAGGTTAATGCATTGTGACCATGGGGAGGCCCTGGAGGGGCAGAGCTGCATTTGAAATGCTGCAAAAATATGAAGATGCATTTAGTGTTGAAATACGAATGAAAGAGTAAAATCTCTGACTTCCATCCCTCAAAATAAGGTGAGATAATTTCACTCAGTGGAGGGGTAGGTCCCTGATAAAATATTCCTGCAGGTATTCTGCCTGAATTCATCCTTCAGAGACATTTTGGGTTTTCCTCCTCACTGGTGAGCTAAGAAATGAAGAATGCTGGAACACACCCCTAAATAAATTGGAACCATCTGAGCAATCTCTTGTGGAATTCCCATGGAAGAGCAGAACCCTGGTCCTTCTTGTCCACAAGAGTGGTCAGGGCMAGCAGAACAAAGGAGCTGTCAAATATTCCAGTTCATGTCATTGGTGCCATAACAGCTCCTAATTACGTAGGCCTTGGATTATTACCACAATGTAAATCCCTTTATACACCTCCCAAAATGCCCAAATCATCAGCAGAGCACCTCTRGCTGGTTTTATTATCTGTGTAAATCACAGGTGATGTGCTGAATGAAAAAAAAGACCCAACAAAATTGAGCAACTCTCAGCAACAAACAAGTTTGGAACTGAAAAGAAGGTGAATAAATGAACCAGGGGCTGTTCTGAGAGGCACTGATTTTTTTTCCTGAAAAGATGAAGTGCATCGTTATGAGGGGAGAGGCTGAGAACGCAGAGAAGAAAGTGGCTTTTATAAAGTGTAAAGGATGGCAGGTCACTGCATTTTGACACTGTGTTTTCTTACAGCAGAAATTGTCCTATTACTGCTTAAAAAAATGTATCCCCCTAACAACCCTGCTGCATTTATTTTTATGAGCAGCAGCCCAATCAATGAGTTACACAGCTATTTTTGATAATTTTCAAAAGTTTTTTTGTTTGGGAGGTTGTTTTTTTTTTTTTAAATCATAAAAAAGGAAAGTGCCGCCGTCCCAGAAAATACCCGAGATTCGCTAATGGTAAAAAATAGGATAAATGGTAAAGTTACTGCATCCATCCATCCATCAACCACCCCAAAACATTTGCAACCTATTATGGATTTCAGAACTTGGCTGGGAGTTCCTGAGGTTCCCTGTGAGCAGCTTGCTGCCCTGTGCCAAATGTAGGGAGAGTGGAAGCACTGCTGGAACATGTGCTGAGAAAAACACTTTACTGTTGCTGCTGTAGTCCTAATGGTATTTAATTATAATTATAATTATAAMATCATCAATTATAYACATATAATTATATATTATTAATATATATTCTATTTAATATTTTACTTTTATTTTTATATTTAAAATTAAATTTTAATTCATTATATTTAATAATAATACATACTATAATTATAGTTATATTAATATTTTATATATATTATTCAAAATATAGATTTATATTTTATATACATTTTACATATACATATATATAAATATTTTTATATTTATATATTCATATATAAACATATATTTATATATATGTCTGTATATATGATATATATATTATATATCATATATATTTATGTTTCTATATATATTATATATATTATATATAACATATATATTATCAATATATATGCTATTTTCTATTTCTGTTTCTGTTTCTATTTCTATTTCTATTTCTATTTCTATTTCTATTTCTATTTCTATTTCTATTATTTCTATTTCTATTTATATTTTAAAACTAAATTTTAATTAATTATATTTAATAATAATAATAGGTATTATAATTATTATTATAATGGGACAGAAGTTCAGGAATAGGTTTGGACTGGTAATAGGAAGCCTGCAAAGTTACAGAAAATAAAGCRTAATAAAAATGTCTGGTGCATGCACCGTTTCCGATTTTATTGTCTACGAGCTGCCGTTAAACCGCGCTCAGGCTGGGGCTCCTCCTGCTCCTGCTGGAATATTTATCACCAGAATGAGGTGCCAGGAGCTGCAGCCCCGTCCTGGGAGAGGGAATTGTCCATCGGGGTTTCTTGTGAGCTTTCTCTAATGGTGGTCTTCCAGTTCATAATATTTTCCTTCCTCCCCTTTCCTTTCTCTGACTCATGTCTGGTACGTCCTGGAGTTTTAAAAAGCTTCCTTACCCCACACGTTGGGCATCACTCATCCGTTTCCCCACTCTCTTACACCTTCTTTCTCCTTCCTTCCTTTCTTCCCCTCATTATTGCTCTTTCAAGGATGTCAGACTCCCACCCAGACTTTGGGCCATAAAGTCTTTTTTCCTTCCTCCTGCCTCGCCACCAGGGATGGAGAGGGAAAGCTGAACTCCTTGGATGTCTCATTTCTCGGGCACCAGGCTCTGCGGTGTTGCTGTTTTCTCTCTGTTCTGCTTCAACAAAGGCAATTTTTAAATTCCTGCTGATTTTTAGGTCACACCCTTCCTTCCCTGMGCTGTCCTATGCAATTTTGTTGCCATTTCTTGTCCAAGAGGGTGGGAATGAGCTTGGGACATCCAACATTGCACTTGTAAAGGATATTTACAGTAATATTTCAAGAAATATGCCCMAAATCATCTGTGTATTGAAAATACGTGGGACTTACCCATGCCGCTGTTTCCGAGCCTCAGTTTTAATTATCTGTGATGCAGATTTTTGAGTATAAAATCCCCTACATCAGATGAATTTTTGAATCCCCTAAATCAGACTAATTTTTTAAAACWCAAGGCAAGGCTCTGTCCCTCGCTGCCTTCTCGGAACAGATGTCATCAGGTTGGTATTCTGACCCCGTGGTAATTTAGGATCACTTTTTTATTTGTTTGCTCCCCTCTGCTCCGGTTCTTCTGCTAAATCCAAGGCTCTCCAAACACCTATTTGCGGTCTGTGACTTCTGCTTCCAATCAAATTCCCATTCTAGCCTGTAGAATGATTTTCAGTAATATCAGAGAGCTGGAATTGTGCCCCAATYGAGAGCGAAGCAGATGCTGGTGAGCTGAGAACCGTGTCCAAAATTGGCTCTTGGAAGTCTTGGAAGCCCAGGGAAGAGCAGGTTTGTAGCTTTGAGCTCTGCTTGTGCTGGGTCACCTGCTTTGGTTTGGGGTTTTTCAGGGTGTGTTTTACATTTTGGGGAGCTGCTTTTACCTGAAATTTTACCAATTTCTGGCACCTTCACACCATTCTTATCTGAGAAACTTACGCTGCTCCCCTTGTTTGGAGGAGCAGAGTCAAGTGGAGACCTGGGGTGGTTTTTTCCCCCCAGTCCAGTGGAATTTCTCCTCTGGACAGCTCTGATTGGACCCTGGGGAAAAGGAGGCTGAGGGGGGACCTTCTCACTCTCCAAAACCACGAGAAAGGAGGGGGCAGCTGGGGCAGGGTCGGAAACAGGGACAGGAGGAGAGGGAAYGGCCTCAGGCTGGGCCAGGGGAGGCTCAGGGTGGACACCAGGAGGAATTTGCCCATGGAAAGGGTGCTCAGGCCTTGGCAGGGGCTGCCCAGGGAGCTTTGGAGTCCCCATCCCTGGAGGTGTCCCAGGAAGGGCTGGAGGTGGCACTGAGTGCTCTGGGCTGGGGACAAGGTGGGCATCGGGCACAGCTGGGACTGCATGGGCTGGGAGGGCTTTTCCAGCCTCAGCGATCCTGGGATTCTCTGATCCCTCTTTTTCAGAATCACATGGATTTGTTACCTCACTGAGCTCATCAGCCATTAGCAAGCTAAAAATTTACAGGTCTAAATTCTGCTCGAGGCCATCATCTACGTTAAAATTAAAAAGTTCAGGCAAAAATAGCCTGGAGGGTGATGAAGCTGTTCCTGAGGAAATCTKTTCTTCTGCTTGGGTTATCCTCATGCTCCAAGATTTCCCCAGGTCCCTCCAGGCTGCCTTCTGCACTGTTCATTAAAGCTGCTTCAAATCAGAAGTTCACATTATGGGGTCATCACAAGTCGCTTTTAAACCAAGGAAAATTCACCGGCCAATGTTACTCTTCATAAAAAAGTGACTCAGTGAAAACACATCCAATTCCTCAAATCCGCCCAAACTGAGCTTAATTCCTGGGTCATGACAACTCGAAACCAACCCCGAGGATTTTATATCCTGTTTCTAAGTGAGCTGTCTTCAGACAATACGTCATCCACGCTGTCACCTATGCCGAATCTCTCCCTAGGCTTGGTTGTTATGTCTTTAAGGMAGTTCAGCAGCAAAAATGCAGAGAAATGCAATTTAACTGAAGACCTATTGGCTGGAACAAAGAGGCTCAGAAACAGATGCTGCCCGCTTCCTCCTCTGGATTCTGGGGATGGTTTATTTTTCCCTTCCGCCGCATCTTGTAGGTGCTGAATTTGAGAAATTTGTCCCATTTGTGTATGGGACACAAGGCTATCACTCTTGCTAAGGCGATTACAGAAATCTGATTGTATTAGCAGCGTTCCAGCCTTGCTTGCAGAGTGCTTAAGTGAATTAGTGAGTTTTATTCTCCTGTGAGAGCCCACCATTATTTAACTYCCTAATTTGCTATGAAATCCTCATTGCTTTGTCCCGAGAGTTTTATGATCGTTTTTCCTTGATGGTCGGAGTCGCCTTTGCACCAAGGAAGTTTGAGGAGGTTTTTTTTTTTTGTTGTTGTTGTTTTGATTTAATCATGGTCTTAAGAGATTTGAAACTTCGGGGATTAATGAAGGATCCCCCAAATCATAAAGCAAATCACAGCATACCAAATCATTTCTCCTTTGAGACTGGTGCCAAACGTTTTCTGTGGTGTTCCAGTGAAACTGGACACTTGCAGCCCAACTGGCAGTAAAATCAGGATAAGGAAAAAAAAAAAAAGGGAGAGACTATGTGACCAAATTTTATTTTCAGTGCATAGCTKGAATTTCAGCCTCTCTGCACACAAGTCCTTGCCATTACAATTTATTAGATGTTTTATGCAGCAKATTTTATTGAATGATTTAGGTAGCCTCGACTTGATCCTTTCCAAATGTGTTCGAAGGTATTTAGCTACACACAAAAAAAGTGTTTTCATATTCTTGTTTTCATGTAACCAAAATTCCCCAAATCTTGATGAGGTTACCCAGCCAGATGCACGGGTTGTTTTGTTTGCAGGATTCGTTTGGAAAGGCCTGGCCTCTGCAGCCTCTTCCAAAAGATTTGGGATTATAAATCAGACAGAGCCGGAAGGAAGAAGAGAAGCACTGGAACCACCAAGCTGACTGAGAGCTATTGAACTCCTGGGAGCGGGAGGGGATAAAAGGAAATGGAGAATATTAAGGGCAGGGATAAAAGGAAATGCAGAATATTAAGGGCAGGGATAAAAGGAAATGTGGAATATCAAGGATGCAGGAAGTACATTTTCCAGAGCATTCCTTGATTCCGTGGTGTATTGATCTACAGCCCTGGAGTTTGTCAAAGGGAATATCTCATCTCCGTGAAAATACCTCATCTCCGAGAAAATACCTCATCTCCGAGAAAATACCTCATCTCATGGAAAAACCCAGGGGAATGAGGGAACAGCCCTGAGAATTGCCCTCCACCAAAACCCAGGGAATTCCTCTGCCTCTGTGCTGAGCGTGGAACGCAAATATTTTGATTTTCCTTCACACACAACCACACCGCGGCAGGRTTTATAATCTTTGTTCTGAAGGGAAAGGGAGAGGCTTCATCCTCCTAAATCACCTTGTAACAATGATTCCTCTGGAAAAACATTTTTTGTGATAGATGGAATTCCTTATGGCAGCCTGGACCTCTTCTGAGAGTCACCAGGGCCTGATCAAAGGATATTTAAAAAAAAAAAAAGTTGCTTCAAAATACAAGGACAGCAATTCTGGCATTTTCAGGTGTTATGAATTCCTTAGCTGAATGTAAYGTCTCAGATTTAGGCTGCAATTTTAACTTTATGGCATCATTTCAATTTTTAGGATAATGGATTASGTTGTCCAGAGAAGCTGYGGCTGCCSCTGAATCCCTGGAAATCCCAGGCTGGACACTGAGGCTTGGAGCACCCTGGGACAGTGGAAGGTGTCYCTGCCCATGAAATGGGGTGGAACTRGATGATCCTCAAGGTCCCTTCCATCCCAAATCATTCCACAGTTTTAATCACATTCTGCTTCTGTAACAATTCCAGATGCCATAAAAAAAGAAATTAAACACCGAAGGATATAATCCATAAATACAGTTCTGGTAGGAATGATTTCCCAATGATTTTTAGTGATCTGAAATATGCTTTAGTTTCACTTTTTGGTTGCTCTTATAATATTTGCAATAAATAAATATATAGGAWTTTTTTGGTGTGTGTTTTGATCCTATAAATAAAGGATAAATCAAAAATAAAAAGGTTGTTTCAACTTGAGCTGGGAGCTCCCACTCTCCAACCAATTCAGAAAATGTTCAGGCCCCARTCTGGCCTGCTGAATGAATTTCTGAAAATATAAATATAAAAACTGTGAGCAAATCCTCAGCGGGATGAAAATGGCCACTGCCTCCCCAGACTTCTATCAGCGGAATTTCAGGTGCAAATATTTCCTCCACCTCTGTATGCGCCATTCTCRGTCTACTCCTTTATTTTACTGGTGAACTTTCTTATCAGCACCATTCCAAAATGCTTTTAAATTATTTGTGGTTTCTGGTACCTTGAATTTTCATTTATTTCAGTTACCTGACTTCTGAAAACTAAAAAAAAAATCTATTTTTTTTTTGCCTTTAGGGATGCAAAGTGAAAGGGCTAAATGTCAGGTTTATCAGCAACACCTCCCTTTTCAGCTAAATTGAAAACCAGCCCAAATGTTTCCAGCGTTTCTCGTCTTGCCCTAAATCTACGCATCATTCACTTTTACAATTTCGTCAGGTTTCAGTAAATTGCATCTTTTTTTTCTGGTGTGTTTTTGAACTTTTCCAGACCAGGCAGGGAACGCTGAGGGCTTAATGGGAATGTGGCAGGGGGATATTTCTGGAAAAAGCTGCAACATCATCTTCTTCATTTCTGCAACCTCATATCTATTATATTAATATATAAAATATATTCTATTTTCTCTTAGACCTTGCATTCCAGGTCAGGTTATTTATCTTCCTATTCCATTCTATTTTGGGGTGGAGGGGCACAGAGCAGTTTCGGGGTTTCATTGTTGCTGTTGTGGCCATGAAGGGTTTCAATAAAGCACCGACCCTTTTYGGATTTCCCATTTTCAGCAGCAAAAATCCAAACGATCCTTGGGCTGAGCGAGACCGTTCCAAAGGAGGGCTCTCCAATGATCATTTAAAATAAAAGTGTAATGTTTTAATCACTGGGAAGTTCATTCACGAGGGCAATTGCTCCAGTTGGACGCTATTAAATAGTTAATTGGCGCGGTCGGAATTCCCGTGTGGATTTCCAGGATCCGTAATCCAAGGCTGAGGGAAATTCAGACTCTGTCATGGAATTCTTTTCCAGTCTGGAATAAGAACCAGAGGAGAGGTTGGATTCCTCAGGGAAGGAAGCAGCAATGCGGAATCTTCTCTTCACCCCATCATTAAACCGAGTTTTCACTGAGCAGAAGTAGAGAGGAGCCAATCCCGAGTCAGCCTGAGGGTCCTTCCCAAATTCCACTGCTGGATTTGCACACTTGGGTGTTGTCTTCTGCTGAAATCAGGGATTTCTTTGGCACAAGGAAGCAGTTTCATCCCCTCTAAAAGCAGCTTTGCAGAGAGTATTTTTGATTTCTGAAGGATCTGACACTGGATTTTGTTACTGAAGTGTTTGCGTTGGAAAAAAAAAATTAAAATTTTAAAAATTGAAGAAAAAAAACTAAAATAAAAGAGTAAAAATTGAAAAATTATTTTTAAATAAGTAAATAAATAAATAAAGTAAAATGAAAAAACAAAACTAAAAATCAAATAAATAAAATAATTAAATAAAATAATTTAAAAAATAAGAAATAAAAATAAAAGAAAGACTAAAAAAAATTTAGAATTAAATAAAAATTAAAATAAAATCAAAATAATAGAACCCATAAAAAATAAAAGAAAAAAATTAGAATTAAAATAATTTTAAATATTACTAAAAAATTTAAAAATATAGAAATAAGATAAATTTTGAAAGAAAATATAAAAAAATAAAGAAGTAAAAAAGAAAGAAAAAAAAATAAAATTTTAAAAATTAAAAAAATAAAGAAATTTTTTAAATTAAATGCAATTTTAAAATTTAAAAGATAAAATAATTAAGATTGTGTCACTGAAGGGTCTGTGTTGAAAAATAAAATGTCGTCTGTGTGATGGAAAAGCAGAGATTGTTCAGAGCAGAGATCTTTCTTCTGTCCTGGAGCATGGCTTCACCCTACCAGAGGGCTGGGATTGATGGGATTTGGRGAAGGAATTCTTCCTGGAAGCATCTAAGGCCAGGCTGGACATTGGGGCTGGGAGCAGCCTGGGACAGTGGGAGGTGTCCCTGCCATGGCAGAGGTGGCACTGGGTGGGATTTTAGGTCCCTTCTATCCCAATCCTTCTGGGATTCCATTTGGGATAGGAGRGGGTCTCCCACAGCCCCAGCCACACCTGGATCAGCAATTTCCCATTATTCTCAGAAGATTCTTAAGACATTTGATGCATCATGAGTGTAATTTTCTTACAAAACTCTGTCATTCCACTGATAAAAAAATAAAACATTTTCTCCTTCTATTGCTCAATATTTTCTCTTTACCTGTCAGCATTCAATGAAAAGAACGTTTAGCACTTTCTCCTCCCAAAATACAGGATCTTTTCAAAGCCTGACRTGATCTCCACAATAATATTTTTATATTCCTGTTGTACTTTTTTCTTACTGAGTTTGGGCCAACATGTTTAATGATCTGCTCTGGCACCTCTCATAAAATACAGATTCTCTGGCACCAGAACCACCCCATTTTTTGGGGTTCCACTCCTTCATGTGTTCAGTTTGATAAAATTTCTTCCACTGATGTTACAATTTCATGTTCAGGGCCGTGGCCATTTCCATTTTTCCACCTTCCCATGTGGCCTCACATTTCAACAACAGCAGATTTCTCACAAGGTGAGGCCAGATATTAAAGGTCACTTGAATCTCAAATGAATGATCTTTCATGCTTGACTTATTCTCACTGAATAAGTGATTTTTTTATTTACTTTTTGGATATTCTGAATGAGTCTTTTGCTATATTGGGAAAGTATTTTCCCCAGAAGAATTTCACCTCATCTTGGCTGTTAGAAATTCTCACTTTCTACTTACATTTCCTACTTGGAAGGCAKTTCCCACTCTTTTTTTCCTGCTCTTTACTCTCCATACTTGAATCCCTTCCCAAATTTGTAAGGCAATTTTTGAATTTATCCTTTTGATCTGAAATTCCTATGAAAATTTTTCCTTTTTGATAGGAAACCTTTTTGCACCTTTGCTTACAGAAATTGAAACCTTTCTGCATCCTGAAGCTCCAGACATCTCCAGCTGAAGTTCCTCTGATATTGAATATTGACTGAATATTCCCAGATTGGTCACTCTGAATTATAGTTTAACCCAGATGTCCATTATTTTCCTAACTATTTTGCCCCATATTTCAGTTTTTCCTCTTTTTATGGAACAAGAAGCACACAGTTTTTCCCGTCTCAGTGAGCTCATTCATGGGTTTCTTTTCCTACAAGATGTGAAAATCTCTTTTTCCTGAAAATCCTCTACGGGTGTTTTGACTTTGCTTCTGGTTGCAAGTCTGATTCCACAGAAATCACAGGAATTCCAATTTTTTCAGAGGTTATTTTTTTCCAGATTTCCAGATTTTTTTCAGACCCTTTTCAGATTTTTCCACTTTTTTTTCAGATTTTCTCAGGTTCATCCCACCTCAGTCTGCCCTGGGTGAATCAGTGCAGAGCACTTTTCAACGTTCTGTGTTTACCTTTATAAATAACAGAGTTAAGGTTTTAAGATAAAACACTGAAGCAAAGCACCCCAAAAAGATGCAAAGATATAAATAAAGATACAAATAATATAAAGTAAATATATTATATATAAAAATAATATATAAACATATATATAAAAATATAAAAAAGATAAAATAAATAAATAAATAATATAAAAATACATAAAATTACTATATAAATAGTAAGTATTATATACAAGATATAAATATATGCTTAATATATATTTTTATATATTATATATTTAATATATCTAATATAAATATATATGTATAATATATATAATATTAAATAAAAATAAGTAAATATATTTTAAAAAATATAAAAATGATTTACAGCTCCCAGGTACCCCTTCCTGGGAAGGAAACCTGTGAAAGGAAATTTTCAGGAAATCTATGGATTGCCCAATGATTTTTTGATGGCACATTAAAAGGAAGAAAAGGGAAGCTTTGAATTGGATTTTTGGTTTATTTTTKGATATATTTCCATGTGCTCACGTATTTAAGCAATGTGTTTTTGTGTCTATATTGCAATAATGTATTTGTTCACGTTGCAAAGGTTTAGAGCGACAGGTTTAGAGCATCACCCCCTTCTACAAAATCCGTAATTCAGAAACAAAACCAGTCATAACCAAGTGGTTCGATTTCAGCTACAGAAGAGCCGAAAATAGGAGTAAAAAAAMCCCAATTTTGGAGCATCCAGCCTGAGGTAAATTGATACATTCATCCCCAGAGCAGACTTTTTGGACACTGATTAGCGCGCCCTACCCACAGTGTTTGCAGGACAGCTTATCTGGCGGCTTATCTATTCTCCTCTCCTCCAAGAGACGCTGCTCAAAGAGCCTGAAAACACAGCTGCCTCTTCACAGGCTTTCCCCAGCCCTGAAAAGCAGGAAAATCCCGTGCCTGGGGGGCTCGGATGCCCCCAGCAATAGAATCCCGAAATTAATCTGCGTGGAGAGCGGGCAGCCTTGTTTGGAGGCAGCAGAAAAGGAGAGCACTTGGAGGTGAAAGCTGCTTAAGAGCAAAGGGAAAATTGGGGGGAACCCCTGTGAAAATGCCGGGCTGGGGGAGTTTCGTGGGTTTTAGGAACAAAGGGAAGGAGATCTCCGGATAAAAGGTTGGGATGGGAGAGTTTTCACCGTGAAGAGGCAGTGTAGTGCCAAAAATCTGTACAAATTGGGAGTTTAGGACGATTTTACAGCCTCTCTGCCTGGCACTGGCAAAAATCCCTCTTCTCCTTACCTTTTCCTTGTGAGCAGGAGCCGTGACATCAAACCTATCAAATCAAACCCATCAAATCCATCAAATTCATCAAAAAAATCAAATCCATCAAACCCATCAAATCCATCRAAAAAAMCCCATAAAATCCATCAAATTCCTCAAATCCATCCAATCCACGTCTCCTTCATCCTATCAAGGATGCAGATAAATGTATCCTGACATCTACAGGCAGTATTTCAATAAATTCCATCTTTTAAATAATTTTTTTTAGTCCGCTGGGCAAGCACAAGGCTGGAAAATGCAGCACATGGACGTCTTTTCCAGGGTTTTTCAGTCTGGGTGTAATTTTGCTTTCCAGTGTGGGCAGCAGAGAGGGTTTGATGCTGTCTGACATTTCCAGGATTTTTTTCTAGAGGGAAGAACAGCCCTCATCCCTCTCACCCTGGCTGGTGTCACCCTGCAATCCCAAAAAAGGAGCAGCAACAACTGGAATGGGATGACCAAGGTGGGGAAGCAAGAAAAGTCAGAATAACAAAATAGAGGTGAGGAAAAGGGTATTGCCAAAAGGGGCAGCATCTTCTTATAATAAACACATAATACAGAGATGTTGAGTGAAGATCAGCATTTTTTTTTGCTTCCATTTTAATGAATTTTCTTTTCTTTTTCACAAAATCGATTTTTTTTTTTAATGAAAGGGAAGAAAAATCCTCCTTTGGTCTGTGCCAGACTCAGTGCTTTGCAGTCTCACCTTTACACAAATATATGCAAGAGAGGAGAATTTTCTGTCTATTATTTCCAWTATTTTTAGAGTTCTGCTGAAGAATTTTGGGACCTGAAGTGCCTGCAAGGTTTTAAAAAAGAGGAGGTGATGTAGCCATGAYCTGGTGATAAATCTGTGGCTCGTCCTGCTCTTTTGAAAGTGCCTGCTTTGCATAACCAGCATCAAGGATTAATTAATCCTGTCTGCATTGCTGTGAAGGGAAAGGTGCCTTAAATACTCTCRTTTTCCATCTGAACATTTGGTGTTTGCTCCTTAACCATGGGGTTTCCATATGCAAAGCTCTGCACCTGAAAGAGTGATATTTGGGGTTTTTTTCTGTTTTGTTTTTTTTTTCCATGCCGGTTTTTGTTTCAACAGACGGAAAACAGCAGCACTCGTGATGTGAATGGGGGCAAATTTCTCTGGGGAAATTTCCCTGGGGGTTTCCAGGTCCTGGGTTTGCACCTCAGTGGTCCCGAGGCAGCAAAAATTGTTCAGTTCTGTTTCYTCTTGAATTATCTGCAAAATCTGTCACCCAACCCTCCTGTAAAGAGCACACAGGATCCCACAGCCCCCATGCCATGGAATTTGCTTTTAGGGAGACTGGAATGATATGTGAAATCCTGACAGCAGCACCGGGGCGTCTTTGCCTTTGCTTTTTTGCTCAAAACTCTGAAATGCTGGTTCTGAGTATTCCCAAAGTCCAGTGGATTAGGCTGCAAGAAGATCAACTTCCACTTCCAGACAAAATCCACCTCCACAAGTTCCATCCAGTGAAATGCAGCGGGCAGGGATCTCTGCCTTTGGAAGCCAGACCACCCAGGGGCTCCTCTGAAACCATTCCAGAGAATGGGGCTGGAGTGCATCAGTGCAAGGTCAAGGAGCTTTGAGTTTTCCTTTTTGAATTTTCCTTTCTGAATTTTCCTTTTTTTCTTGCAGCTCTTCTTCCTTCCTCCCATCTTTCAGTTGTGGGGGGAAAAAAAACCAATTTGACTTCAAACTGCAATCCCACCCCATATTCTTCTCGGCACAAGGCAAAAAAAAAAAGTTTTAATGGCTCTGCATTGTTGGATTCACACAKGGAATGAAAATGCTTTTGAGCAGCTGGGAATTTTTAATTTGGTTTAAGGACTTGTAATTTTAAAATGTGCCATGTTCACTTCTTTTCTGGTGCAATATTTTTGGCAGGGGGCTCTGCCAGTGGATGAATTTCTTCACTGGACTCAGTAGAAATCTTTCAAAGGCAACTTGGTTGAATAAAAATGATCAGGCGTAGAGGATTAGCTGGGACTTCAGATATAAGGWATGATCACAGGTAAAAAGTAAAAAAATATTTTTGCAAGTAAGCTCTGCCCTGGAAAGATTTTTAAAAACCCAGTTAAGATGAATATGAGTTATTAACTCATGTTCGGCTTCAAAAGATGAAAGAGAGAAATACCTTTTTCTGCAGAGAAATTCTTTGGCTGGGAAATGATCAAGTGCACGGAGTCCGGACAAATGAGAGAACTCAGAGTCAACSTTCTTAACTTCCATCTCCTACCCAAGGGGAGAACCAGCCCATGGGACTGCAGAAAGATTAAAAAATGGTGGAGTGAAAGGAGAAAGGAATAATTGTATTATTTGGGCCATAATTCATCCCTCAGCTGCTTGGCCTCGGTGCAGCTTTCCACAAAAAAATTATAGAGAGGCTTTTGCCACACTCAAAGGTCACAGCTCCCTCCCAAAAGTCATGGGTTGTGCAGGGCTTGAATCTGCCTCTCCAGCCCCAGGAGCCCAGGAATTCACCGGGAAATGCATCAGGAACTCCATCAGAGCCCTCAAAGACAGCCCTTAGAGGGGCTGCTCTGCATGGCTGCTCTTCCAGAACCCTCCCAGAGCCTTTCCAGAACGTTCGCCAGCACAGGAAGGCCGTGGAGCTGCTGGAGAGAGCCCAGAGGAGGCAGCAGGATGGTCAGAGGGATGGAGCAGCTGTGCTGGGAGGAAAGGCTGGGAGAGCTGGGATTGTTCAGCCTGGACAGGAGAAGCTTTGGGCTGAGCTCAGTGTGGCCTTGCAGGGCCTGAAGGAGCCCACAGGAACCATGGAGAGAGACAATTTGCAAGGGCTGCAGGGACAGGAGCCAGGGAATGGCTTCCCAGTGCCAGAGGACAGGGCCAGATGGGATATTGGGCAGGAATTGTTCCCTGGGAGGGTGGAGAGGCCCTGGCACAGGGTGCCCAGAGAAGCTGTGGCTGCCCCTGGATCCCTTTGAGTGCCCAAGGCCAGGCTGGACATTGGGATTCAGTTCCAGGYTTTTTTCCTGGAGAACAGACGGGAACTCCTCACTCTGAGTGTCCTTTTACACACCCAGAACCTCCTCACACCTCTCCTGTCTCTCTTGTAATCAAATCAAACTTCCCATCCACTTCACCTTTTGGAAACTCTGATTTCCATGGACATTTTCTATTAAAAACTCTCTTCCTGAATCTGTTCCAAAGTTTCTGTATGAAAGAACAAAACAATTCTTTCTCCCAGGAATTGTCTTCCCAGAAATAGCTGATCCAAACCTGTCTTTTATGATATTGCTTGATTAAAACCTGCTGGTTTCCCTTGCCTCTGCCTTTTCTCCCTGCAGTTCCTGGATCACATCCCACCCTTTCACCCTTCTTTTCTCTGTACCTGAAAATCCATTCCATGCCAGATTCCCACTGAAAAAATCCTGCACATCATCTGCAGTTGAAAAATTATTTTTATATATTTATATTTATATTTATATTTATATTTATATTTATATTTATATTTATATTTATATTTATATTTATGTTTATGTTTATATCTATATCTATATCTATATTTAAATGTATATCTATATATCTATATATCTATATATCTATATATCTATATATCTATATATCTCTATCTGTATCTCTATCTAGACCTAGATCTATATTTATTTCTAGATCTAGGTCTAGATCTATTTCTACTATATTTCTATTTATACTTTATTTCTATTCTATTCAAATCTTTTTTTTTAAATAATATTTTAATTAAGAAATTATTTCCAGTATTTTTTTCCCTGGTGAATTTGAGTTTCATCAAGTTATTTCTGTGGGTATTTAAAGAAATTTCATCAAAATAAAATGAGGATATGCTGGTTTAGGCCCCAGCTGAGCAATGTGCTTAAACTCATCCATTAACACGTGTTTGAGTGTGGAATAAATCCCTGGTGGTATTTCAAACTTGGAGAGTGTTGAAGCATTTTTGTGATTTTAAATCTTAGCTCTCCTCAGGAGGTGGAAGAAAAATATGTTACTGCATAAAAACACTTTAATTTGAAATAAAAAAAATAATAATAAAAAATATATATATATATAAGAGGATTTTTGGTTATAACAGGGCCAATGTTTTGGGGTAGGCAGATGCAGGACTTCAGGTGCCCCCTCTTGCAGGAGCAGCCAAGAATTTGGGGTATCCAACATCTGCCAACACATTTTCACCTCCTTTTTCTCCTCCAGCTCCAACAATAAAAAAGGGGAGCATTATTCTGCACAGCAGTCAAAAACAGAACAAAAAATCTCTGGGTTTAAGTAAGAACCTTCAACTTTCTGTAGTGTCTCTTTGAAGAAGTTCTCTGCCAGCTCAGCTTTTGGACAAACACATGATGAAAGTCCGATGAGAGACATAAAGAAAACATTTTCCTTTCCCTCCCTGCTCTCCGAGGAGGGTGGAGAATTGTTTTTCCCAGACAAAAGCCACATTGAACAAAACAAGAGTGTGGCATAACTTGCTTCTCTTTTGGCCTCTACCTGAATCCTGGAAGAACTCAGGCATAACCTGGATAAGCTCCTAAATATGACTCAGTTTGTTCCCACAAACTGCCAAGAAATCTTTATTTATTTAAAGAAATCTCTCCCACAATAGCTCTACCTGCTGCAGCAGGCAAGCCTGGCTGTTGGGTCAGATAAAGAATGAGACTGGGGAAAGCCTTCTTTGAAATGCAGGATTTCCCCTCTTGCTGCTGTTTGAACAGATGGGTTTGTGGCAGCAATTCCATGGTTTTTTTTTTGTTTTTTTTTTCTTATTCTGATTTTATTTTAATACTACACTAGTTTGAACCATGAGCTAATAAAAGCAGCAGAGTATTGGGATTGAAAGCGTCGTCTCAGTGTGAAACTCAAAAAGATCTCATAAAACACCTAGGGGAATGATCATTTACCATCCCAGTGTTCTCCCTGGCAATGCCTGTCCTGGAAATGCCAGGGAGAGATGGAAAATTCTGGGATTTTAGGCTGAGAAAAAGGATCCAAGTGTGGACAGTGGTGGGGCTGGACTCCCTTGTGTTTATGGGGAGAAGGGAAGGAAAGGGCAGGTGGAGAGGGAGTCTTGGTCATGAGTGGGGGGATTTATATTTTTTTTTTAAGTCAAGGGGGTTGTTTTCCCCATAAATCAGTGTYTGTGCTTGTCAGAAGCCCCAAAACACCAGCAAGAATCCCATAACCTTTATTATAGGGCCAGCAGCTGCCAGTGGCCCTCAGCAGGGACAGGGTCCCTTTTCTGGTCAAAATCCTTTAAGTTGCAGCCACACAATTGTGGAGATTCATGTTTTGAACTCTGTCACATTCTCCCCACYCTGCTGGACCAATTCCTTTGGCTCAGGGAATTCCTCAGGGAACTCCTGGAGCATTCTCACACCCCTGGCACACCCGGCTGCCGTCCTTCCAAGTGCCCAGGTCCAACCTCCCTGCAGGATTTGGGGTTTTCAGGCCCTGGGATATATTTTGGGGGAGCTCAGGTTGTTCTGGTGTTGCTCTGTGCAGCTTTTGGGAGCTCACTGAGCCATTCAGGGCCCTGTCCCTCCATGGGAAGGTGGAAAAGAGGATGGGAAAGCAGCTTTGAGCCATGAATGATTTATTCTTTGGTAGCAAAGGTTATTCACATGCTTTCTAGGAGAAAAAAAAAGGTGGGTGAGTGGCCCAGATTCAGCAGATATGAAATATAAACTGAAATAATGAAATAAATCTGGTGTGTTGGAAGGGAGATRTTGAAGCAGGTCCAGGTAAAATCCTGCTCCAGCTGGGGGCCAAATTCTCACCGAGTTTGTGTCACCTGCACCACTCCCTGAATTTCAGCCACTGTGAATTTTGAGGAAAACACAGGCTTAAATCCCCAAAACGCTCATTTTGCATCAAACTTAGCTCTTTTAGAGCTAAGGGGTGAGCTCTTTAGCTTGACTAGAGCCCCCCAAATCACACAAACTGCATTTCTGCTTCTGATGATTAACAAAGAATATGAACCCCATTTTGCTTTAAGACCAGGGCTGGGAATTGTGCAAACACCGCTGGTGAGAACACAGAAAACAKAAATGAATTCCCCACAGCACCTCTTTTTACAACATCATTGTGGCCTTTGTTGACTTTGGACCAGCATTTTTTTTCTTCTCCTTTTTTTTTTTTTTCTCCCGTGGATGCCATGGAATTTGAGACGACTTGAAACCCTCAAACGAGCACATTGAAAAGTGTGTGTTTATGGGCCAGGGAGGGGGATTCACACTTTCAATCCTAAGTGCTGGAATTAACTCCAACAAAGCCCGGAGTGTGTTGACTTTCAAATGGGTTCAGCCCCACAGAGCAGAAATTTGTTGGCCAGCTCTGAGGGTTATCTTTTATTCCCCCTACGTTATTCCCCTCATTTGTGGCAATGATTCAATGAGGTTTTTTTTTATTATTATGATGATTTTATTTCAATGCTACACTTGTTTGAACCATGAGCTAATAAAAGCAGCGAAGGTGTTAGGAGTGAAAGCATCATCTCAGTGTGAAACTCAAAAAGATCTCATAAAATACCTGAAAGAATGATCATTTACCATCTCAGGATCTCCCTGCCAATGCCAGTGCTGAAAATGCCAGGGAGAGAAGAAAATTCTGGGATTTTAGGGGGAGAAAAAGGATCCAAGTATGGAGCTGGAATTCGCTCCAACAAAGCCCGGAGTGTGTTGACTTGCAAATGGGTTTAACCAATGGAGAAGAAATTTGTTGGCCACTCCGAGGGTTATCTTTTATTCCCCCTACATTATTCCCCTCATTTGTGGCACTGATTCCATGATTTTTTTTTTTAATTATTCTGATTTTATTTCAATGCTATACATGTTCGAACCATGAGCTAATAAAAGCAGCAGAGTATTAGGGGTGAAATCATCATCTCGGTGTTAAACTCTAGAGGATCTGATAAAATACCTGAAAGAATGATCATTGACCATCCCAGGACCCTCCCTGCCAATGCCAGTGCTGGAAATACCAGGAAGAGAAGGAAAATTTTGGGATTTTAGGCTGAGAAAATGGATCCAAGTGTGGAGCTGCTATTCGCTCCAGCAAAGAGTGGAGTGTGTTGATTTTCAAATGGGTTCAGCCCCACGGAGCAGAAATTCGGCCAGCTCCAAAGGTAATCTTTTATTCCCCCTATGTTATTCCCCTCATTTCTGGCAATGATTCAATGCTTTTTAATAATATTCTGATTTTATTTCAATAGTACACTTGTTTGAACCATGAGCTAATAGAAGCAGCAGAGTATTAGGAGTGAAAGCATCATCTCAGTGTTAAACTCTAGAGGATCTCATAAAATACCTGAAGGAATGATCATGTACCATCTCAGGACTCTCCCTGCCAATGCCAGTGCTGGAAATGCCAGGGAGAGAAGGAAAATTCTGGGATTTTAGGGGGAGAAAAAGGATCTAAGTGTGGAGCTGGAATTCGCTCCAACAAAGCCCTGAGTGTGCTGACTTTCAAATGGATTCAGCCCCACGGAGCAGAAATTTGTTGGCCGGCTCTGAGGGTTATTTGTGATTCCCCCTGCTCCAAGAACTCCTTTGCCAGTTATTTTGGGATAAAAGAACAAATGTGATACCTTTAAAAGTGGAATTTTGGCCCGTGGGGCTAGGCTTCAGGATCCTTTGGAATTTGGGGAGTTCTGCGCTGACCCTGCTGTTCTTGTTTTGCATATTCAGAGTTCTCCAACTTCCCTCAGTCCCAAATCCTGCACTCCAGGGGACTGGGATAGACAGACTTTGGCAAATCCTGCTTCAAAAATTGAAAATATTTACCAGGGTGCCAAATGTTGTGTCAGGTCATTGCGCCAGGCGACACAGCAAAGYCATTTCCATTTTTCCTTCTTACAGGAGAGAATAACCTGGGATGAAATGGGAATCATTGGCTGGAGATGTCCCTTTGGAGCTGAAATCTGAAAGCTGGAACTAAAYACAAACTGAAGGTTCCAAGAGGCAAAAGATGCTGTTGGAAATGCCTTCGGAGCAGCTMTAGAAATCAGATTAATTATAGAAATTGTTGCAGATTCCAACCTGGAATTTGAATTSCTGAAACCAACCTGGCAAATTGCCTCTTCTTTGTGTGGCTTTTGGGAAATGACATTTTTATCCACCTCTACATCACCTGTCACAATTATTTTTGCAGAATGGCACCTCCCAGACTTTTCTCTTTGCTACAGATGCTGCAAACACCAGCTGGATGCCGTGGGCAGGATGGTGCTGCCTTGAGGGGTTCAGAGCAGGGATTTTTGGGAGGCTTCTCCACCCCACTGCCATTTTTGTCTCCAGGCTGT
>NW_026623539.1:641777-645217 GCF_030028575.1 Malurus melanocephalus
TGAGATTTCCCCTTCCTTCAGGAGAGGAAAACCTAAAACTTAAGTGTAGGTTTTGGGTTACATATATGGGGTGTAAAGAATTTGTTTATTTATGATGCAGGTCTCTGCACCTCAATTTAACCCCTAGTCTTTCCCATTACAAACCCATCRGAACACGAGGATTCCCAGCAGTTTAGACCCAACTCAGGGCAGATCACAGCAGGCTGGGGCAGAATTTCTCCCTCTGCRCCAGAAAAGCGCCGCATAATGCAAACATTGTTCTCCAGATGTATTTTTATAACGCAGCCCTAAAAAAATACCCGCTACCTGAAATATTTCTGCGAGCCACTGGAGCAGGCAACCCGACATGTGGGTTACATTACACCCAGGGCTGCTCTCAGCTTTGTAACACACCCTCAACAGCAGCACGGGGGAGATTGAGCTTTAATAAAACCAAAACTTTCGCTGCTGCGTGCAGCCAATAAAGACRGGAGCACGCTGGGCATGATCAGCATACTAATTTCTGCATTAATAAATCCCGAAGCCTGGCTTGTTTTGAAAGGCAAATAAAAATATTGTCGAAGCCTGGGAGAGGGTTTGCTCAGGAAAGTTAGCCTGAGATGTGTGTGGAGGTGAAATGCTGGCGATAGTAGCGATCCCAGGGTTTTCCGTGGTTTTTTTAGATGCAATCAGGGCCTCACATCTGATGTGGAGTTGTTTTGTCCTAGTGTTTTCTGACAAAAAAAGCAAAAAGCCAGGCGTGTTTTTGTAACTGTGAGTGAAAATGGGATTTATCTTTCATTTTCACTGAATGATAAATTTTCACTCCACTGCATTGAGTAAGTACTGGTGAAGGGATCCCAAAAAATAAAGCTTGGTGGAATCACCTCTTCCAATAAAACACTTCAGACCACAACCACAGGCAACAGGCAGTGCTGAGGGAACCGCTCCAGCAAAAAAAAAAAAAAATTGTCCCACAGGATTCTGTTCCACAAAATTCAATATTTCCTGGGAGGCAGAGAAACTTGCTGGCATGGAAACCCCACCATAAGCGGGTCTGAATTTGGGCCAGCACTCAGGAATTTTCCCAGTTTTAACCAAGATGTTTTCCCGTCTCTTTTCTGCTTCTCCCAGCTCTTCACCAGAGCCACTCTGACCTCCTTGTGCTGGTTTTCAACAGTCAGGGGTTTTCAGTTCAGAAAAGTGGAAAGAAAGAGACAAAAATTAGCCCTGAGAATTCACAGAAGTGGAAAGTCCTCRGTGCATTTCCAAGGCTGGTGATGGAATAAAGATGGTTCCACACGCAAAACAAAAATGTAAATAAGGGGTTTATTTTCATGGGCAGCTCACTCGCCTGGCAAAGTACACCCCGCTGCTGGTCACTCCTGAAATCAAAATTGTTTATTAAAAAGCTTGGGTTTTTTTTTTTTTTTTTTTTTTTTTTTTAATGAATGGCAAGATTAATGAGCCGTGCTCGGGCAGCAGTGATCCCTGCCAGCTTGTGCATTAGTCAGCTATTAACATACTTCTTGGGTAATTTGAAGGCATTTTTTTCATAGGGCACTGGAAATCACAAAAGACTCGTTGAGCTCTGTGGGATCCCTATCCCAGRTACCTTTTTTTCAGCCCATGGCTGTTCCAGTGCATCCTGGAGTTTTTCTCACGTTTGGTGGACAAAACCAGCAAATATTTTGAGGTGAAAAGGCCTCCCTTTTACAGCCACCTCATTTTTAGCACGACAGCCTTTCTAAATCTCTCCTCCTGCTGCTGTAAGAACAGGGAAATGGAATCTGGAAGCAGAGGAGATGAAATAAAAATAAAAATTCCTTTTTTCTTGCCCCAAAAAAACTCCTGTCTGCCCAGCCTGAGATAAGAGGAGGGAGTGAGACTCTGAGAGCTGCATCTCCAGCAGGATATTTCCAGCAGCATGTGGATTATCCAAGCTCAACACCAGATATTCCCACCGGGAGAAAGTGATGAGCAAAATGTGGTTTACRATCACAGCATCAAGAGGAAGCCCCRGGCTGGAGAGKYTGTGGTTCCTACTGAAAATCAGCAGTGAAAYATGAAGGGATGAATTAAAAAAATCCCCGTTGAGGGAGCTGGCTTGGCAGTGGCACCTCAGAATTCCGCCAGCAGCTCCAGTGGAGCAGGGAGCAGGGAAATTGGATTGTGTTGAAGAAACTGGACACAGATTTTGGACACCAGATGGGGTTTTTTCCAAGCCTGCRGCAGGTTCTGTAAAGGATGTGGATCAAACTAATCCTTCTCTGCCTCCTCTCTGCCTTTCCCAGTTTTTCAGTGGGGGCAATAGGAATGCCATCACTTGGAGCTTTTTCTAACAACTTTTATCCCCTTTGTTGGCTCCCCTCAAGGAAAAGTGACTAATTTCTATAAATCATCTTCTCTTAATCATCTTATTTTAATCATCTCCTATCTTGGCCAGCAGTGCTTGGTCTCAGCTAGAYGTGGTGGCTGTAAATCTCAMAAAATCATRGAATATCCTGAGCTGGAAGGATCATCCAAAGCTCCTGSCCCTAGACTGGACAAYCCTTGATTTTGGATTGCGGTGTCTYGTGTCCTGAGTCAACAACAGCRGCTCTCCTCCCAAAGTCCCTTTTTCCTGGGACTAAATAATCTTTTCTCCTCATGAAACAGCTGCTGGAATGGGCAGAGATTCATTGGCCTCCAATCCAGAGCTCCAAGGCAAAGCTCAGGCTCCCAAATATATCCCAGAGGAAATCTGCATCTCCTCAAGGTGCTTTTCTCTCCTTTTTTTCTTCCTGAGTGTCCAGTAAAATCCTCCTGAGGGCATCACAGCAAGAAAGAGCAGATCTGCTCCAGCTCAGCCTTCTGAGGAGAGCGGTCTCCTCCCAAAAAACCTGTCTGGGGACATCCCCCATAGGGATGAATCAAATTTAGCAGCACTATGGAGAAATCCCCTATTCCATTCTGAGAATCTCAAAGATCCACTGCAGGAATCCCTGTTCCCATGAGGATGGGAATGGGAATGGGAATGGGAATGGGAATGGGAATGGGAATGGGAATGGGAATGGGAATGGGGATGGGATGGGATGGGGATGGGAATGGGAATGGAAATGGGAATGAGAATACGTGGCTGTGACTGCCCTGCCTGCACAGCAGCTGCTGGGGATCCTTTAAAGCCCCAAATGCCCTGTTCCCAGTGGTTACAAATCTTCCCTTTTTGATGCTTTCCCTTTAAATGAAGCTGACTCCTTCTGAAATCTGGAGACCAGAGCCAGAGCAAAGCATTCCACACATGTTCCCAGAACATGGCCCTGTTGTCTTAGGGAATRTTACAGAATCACAGAATTATTTAGATCAGAAAAGAGCTCCAAGGTCACAGAGTCCCAGCTGTGCCCGATGCCCACCTTGTCCCCAGCCCAGAGCACTCAGTGCCACCTCCAGCCCTTCCTGGGACACCTCCAGGGATGGGGACT
>NW_026623539.1:645922-665647 GCF_030028575.1 Malurus melanocephalus
TACAGCCTGCTAATCTCGAATTTTACTGCCTGGCACGAGTTTCTGGGTTTGTTTTTATTTTATTCAAGCAGAAAAAAGAGAGGGGAGCACAGAAATTGCAAATGAGCATAATTATGTGCTGCCCAGACCACGGCTCGCATGGCTTGGGGGAAGATTCCAAAATATTCCAAAATATTCCACCTTGTGACTCCGTCAGGAGTTGAAACACACTTACCAGGGGTTTTTAGACCCTGCCAGCTCCATTTGTAATTAGCTAAAATAATAAGGGCTGATCAGACCAAAAAACTGGCACTGATTTGAAATGAGAAGATGCCGAGTCCACTCCGCCTGCACCCTACAAAAACAAAACACTGCCAGCAGCTTCCTAGAAATAAATTCTTTTAAAATATCAGTGGTAATGTGATACAGTAGATAGAAGACAGAAACATTCCACTTTTATATTTTTACTGCTCCACAAATGAGCCATTGAAAAGCAGATATTCACCATAAACCTGCGATTACTGACTGGTGATAACCAATTTCTGTTGGCGTGTTTGATGTTGAAGCTCTTCCCATCCTTCCCTGGGTGCTCTGTCTCCCAGAATAAGTAGAAAATAAAGATATGAAAAGTAGGAATTAAAAAAAAATATTTTGGAGTGATTATGGAAAAACTAAGGAAACATGACTTACTTGGAAGTTAATAAGAAGTGATGAGGGTTTTTGAAATAAAATATACGTTTAAAATATCTCAACCCAGTCATTTATACATCTGCCCAAGGTAAGAAATCCTAAATAATGAACAGGGAGAAAACCAGAATTAATAATTGGTTGGATTGGAGCCGTGCCTGTGCTCCGTTTGTGCTCCAGGTCCTGTCCCTGCCTACAAACAGGGAGTCTCTGTGGCCGCCGCGCTCTTTGCGCAGGGAGCAAGATGGATTACGTGGCTCAGCCCTCTTGGCAAGAAAACACACGGCCCCCACATGTCAGCAGAGGAATCCTCATCACCACTCATGTAAAATCTAATCCCTGCCTGTCATGACAGTCTCCAAAACATGGAGCGCTCTCTGAACCGTGGCCAATTTTTCCGTCGCTCCGGGAGCAGTGCTGGCTGTGCCTTCCCGTGGAAATGCTCCCGCTCTGAATGCGGGGACTTTAAAGCTGACAGGGAATCGCTGGCAATCCCATGGGATCCCTTTGGAGGGCCCACGTTGGAAATTCGGGGTTTTATTCATTCAATGATACGAAAAGAGCAGAGGCCTCRCCGCGCCGCTCCCGGGTGAATTCCAGGCCCTGAATGTTCCCCTCAGCCTCATTTTGGAACGTGTGAGTGAAATCTGGGACAAAACGGATGGACAGGGCTGCTCCAAAGAAGCCTTTGTCCAAAATTCCCGCAGTAGTGAGTCCTCCCAGAAATACGAGCGGGGAGCGGGACAAATATATCTGGATAAAGGGTGAGCGGGACAAATATATCTGGATAAAGGGTGAGCGGGACAAATGGGGCCGGGCGTAAGCAGCTGCAGGGCTGCAGACGTGAGCCCTGACGGGAGGTGAGTGCTGCCTGAATTCCTGCTCTGCTCCAAAGGCACCTGTTGAAATAAAATACAGCCCAGGAGCGGGAGAGGCTGGGCTGGCCTGGGGATCCTCGGGAGCTAAAACAAAATAATGGGATTTGTTTTGTTTCCAGGCAATCTGAGGGAGATGTTGAGAGGAGCCGAGGCAAGACATGGATCCTCTTCAAGATGAGGGGATAAAATCTCAAGCTGGGCCAGGGGAGGCTCAGGGTGGACACCAGGAGGAATTTCCCCATGGAAAGGGTGCTCAGGCCTTGGCAGGGACTGCCCAGGGAGCTTTGGAGTCCCCATCCCTGGAGGTGTCCCAGGAAGGGCTGGAGGTGGCACTGAGTGCTCTGGGCTGGGGACAAGGTGGGCATCGGGCACAGCTGGGACTCGATGACCTTGGAGCTCTTTTTCCAACCTCAATCTAGGATTCTGGGACAGAATCTGAATTAYCCAAACACTGCTGAATCAATGTGTGAGCTGCTGTGCACCACAAGCAGTATTTTGATGCCTTGCTCTCTTTTCCAGGTGTTTGAACAGGCAGGCAAGTTCCTCAGAGGTATTTGGTATTTCCTTCTCCACTCAGAGCTGGAAAATACACAAGACCCTGCAAAGGASCTGGGCACTGAACTGGCAGAGGGGAAAGTAATTTTATTATTATTTTATTCTTCTTTTCTTAAACAGCTAGAAGGTAAATTTCTGGGGCTGAGTCAGCACTGCTTAAAAAGATTTTTCCTTCAGTGGCCTGCACTGGACATGAATTTCACGGCCCTGGAATCATTGTGGGTTCTGGTTTTTCTGCCCCACTCACTGTGCATTAACACGGGACCCTCCAAACTCACCAAAAATTACAGGAAAACATATTATCTGGAATGAAGCAGGTACCACTGAGTAAAAGGGAGAGGCAGAAGGAAAAAGAAGTGAGCAACAAGCTGGGAATGCAAATTTTTTACTTATTAGTGTTAATCATCCTCTTAATGAGGCTGGAAAACTACCCAGCCTCAGGACCTTGCTCACAGGGCAGACAGAAGAAGCAAAAGCATTACAAACTGTGATTTTTAGCAACATTTTCTGTTGAGAGCATCAGAAATTTAGGATTACCATGTAATTATTATTATTATTATCCTCAACATTATCAACATTATCATCATTATCTTATATTACTATTATTAATATTATTGTATTATTATGGAATTATAATTACATTTATTTTTATCTTCATTTTTATTTTTATCTTTATTTTTATTTTTGCTTTTATTTTTATTGGTTTTGGTTTTGTTTTTATTAGGTATTTATTTATTTATTTATTTATTTATTTATTTATTTATTTATTTATTTATTTCTTCGTTATTTTTATTATTATCTTAATCGCTGAACCAAGAGAACCACCCAGGAAAGATGAGAGCAGCTTGTTGTCCCTGGACTTTGACAATTTCCTTTATGGAAAAAGCTTTTAAGAGCTCATAGTCAAAGGCAGCATTTTTCACTCCAAACAATTTCTTCCCTGTTCATATCCACAAATTCACAATGTATTTAGAGATTTTTATCCCATAAATTCAACATTGTTTCACTTAGAGAAATAAAACATTTACAGAGTCACAGGGACATTACAAATACAGCAATCATTGGTGTCAGACACTGATCCTAAAAATGGTGAGACAAAAACTCCTTTTCTGCTCAAAACCCACTCCAGGCCAAAAATTTAATGCATTAGAAGGTTTCAGTGTTCCTGGGAAGGGAAGAGAAGAAGGGAAGAAGGGAAATGAACGATGTTAATTGGAATTCCACTCAAAATTTCTTGATCCTGGCTGGCTGAGTTCAAAATCCAAAAAGAGAAATCTGATTTCCCAAACTGCACAATGTGGAAGTTTTGTGTGCAGTGGATTTTTGAGTTAAATTTCACCCACAGAGTGAGAAATGTTCTGAATGCTGCTGCATTGTTCTCCATGGAAAAGGAACAGCAAAAAGCCTCACAGCTGTATTTCAACTGCTTCAGTAGCCAACAAGTCAGGTCCTGCAAATAGGAAACAATTACTTGCACGGGTAATTATTGTTTTCCTTTGAATGTCTGTCAGCCAATATTTGCTTTTCAACCAGCAGATTCTGATGCTTGCAGGAAGACAGGAGAAATGGGCTGTGGGTTCCTCCATTTCTAAACCTACTGCATTTTTATGGCTTCTACTGCATTTTTATGGCTTCTTAATGTAGTCATGAAGCTGAATTTATTTTGTCCATTAATACTGGCTTTGCATCTCAGCATATCTTAGAGTGGGGGTTCTTTTCAAGTGAAAAATACAATATTTTTTGCATTTTTTTTTTTGCATTTAAACCAGTTTGGACAGGGCTCGGAGCATCCTGGGACAGTGGAAGATGTCCCTGCCCATGGCAGGGGTGGCACTGGATGATTTTTAAGGTCCCTTCCACCCCAAACCATTCTGTTTTTTTAATCTTTGTGAGTCCAGGCAGCACCAAACCTTTTGCAGGAATCTCCTCAAGCAAGGTCACTGAGATATTACAGCTTCAGAGTATTTTTGAGGAGATTTATCAGGTTTGAAGCTTTACATTAGAAGGAAAAAATGTTTCACAGGATGCTTGGGAATGACAAATAAATGTATTTATCCTCGAAATTAAAATCCATTCTGCAACAAGGGAGGTTCACAGGGGTKTGGAACAATGCAGTGGGTTTTGGCAAGACCAGGCAGCTTTTGGGATGAGCAGAGAAGTTTTGAAGCACAAAGAGATGACAGTGGCTGGTTCATACAGGTAAGGACAAAAAGGCAGACACGTCTCTGTAGGAATACATGACATTCTTATGAACTGCCAGAGGTCTGGTGGCATTTATTAGTCAGGGACAAGGAACAGATCCAAACTTTTCTTCCAAATGGCACCGAATTTGTGCCATTTCCAGGACACAAATCAGCAGAMTCCTAACGCACCCCCTGCCATGAATCATCCTCTTTGCAACAGTAAAAAAGAAAACACACAAGCGCTATTTGTGTTTTATGTACGTTCAGTTCCTGGTTTTTCTTTCAGTGTTATGGCTTAAAATGTCATAGAACAAGCATGGCATTTCATCCATCATAAAAAAAACAACTCTGTATTTACTCTTAATGTAGCTGTTGCCTTATGGGCTGTGCAAACATTGAAAGAAGAATAAAACCAGTAATTCTGTGATAAGCACAACAGGAAATTGGAGATTGCTGCTGATGAAACCGATATCCAGCTGGAAATCTGAGCAACGAAGTCACCAAACCTCTCCTGTGCTATAAATTTTATTTCCCGGGACGTATTTTGTGTTTTTGTTAGATTTTTTTTTGATAGCGCACACCGGGAACACACGGCTAAGAGCCATCACTGAAACGTTTGTGTTAAAAGCAGATATGGGTGCAGAAATGTGAAGTTTGTGGGTGTTTTAGTGGCAGAGTTTACATGCAGCAGGGTCTGGTGTGAGGTAGCACCCAAAGGCTGAAAGGGGAGGGGGTTTGAGCAGTGCCCACTCTGGACAAAGGCTGCTCGGTAACCCCGACCCCACTGCCTGACCGCCAGCTCGGTGTTTGTTCAGCCATCCCATTAAAAACCAGCCAGGAACCCTTCTGCAGGGGAGCAAGGGGAGASAGCAGCAGCCAGAGCTGGGGAAATGTAATTCCAGGGCATTGAAGCCTTTCCCAAAGCAGGGATGGCAAAAGGTTCAGGTATTTTGGGGGCTGCTGTTAATCCTGGAAGCTGGGATAGCCATTCCTTGAGGCCTGAGATTATTTATTTTTTTATTCTGTGTTAAAATGTGGCCGTTTTTGAGAGAGGAATCACCTCACCAGGCAATGCAGCTGAAGTGCTGCTGGTTTTCCTGGACTTGGACTGAGCATCTGACCCAAATCCCARGATCSCTGAGGCTGGAAAAGCCCTCCCAGYCCATGGAGTCCCAGCTGTGCCCGATGCCCACCTTGTCCCCAGCYCAGAGCWCTCAGTSCCACCTCCAGCCCTTCCTGGGACACCTCCAGGGATGGGGACTCCAAAGCTCCCTGGGCAGTCCCTGCCAAGGCCTGAGCACCCTTTCCATGGGGAAATTCCTCCTGGTGTCCAAGAGATATTGTTTCAGTGATCACATTTTCTTGGCTGGTTTAAAATGGTGATTTTAACCCCTTCAGTCTCAGCAGGGAAGGAACTGTGCCTTGGGARTCTTGTTCTCATGTGCCTCTGAGAGAGGATGGTGGGTGGGGATTTTCCAGATTSACAAATGTAATAACGTGATGCTGATGATGATAATGATGATGATGATGATGGTGTAAAATCTTGAGGAAATGGCATCTGCTTTCAGTTCTTGCCCACAGGAAGAARAGCCACTGGCCCAGGGGTTGAAGGTCAAAATGGTGCTCTGAGATCTCCTAAATCCTCACAAGGCTTCACTCAACAGAAGAGGRAGTAGAAGAGAAAAAAGGAAGATTAATTGTACAACATAGAGTTATGGAATGGTTTGAGTTGGAAGGGACCTCAAAGCCCACCCAGTGCCACCCCAGCCATGGGCAGGGACACCTCCCACTGTTCCAGGCTGCTCCCAGCCCCAATGTCCAGCCTGGCCTTGGGCACTCAAAGGGATCCAGGGGCAGCCACAGCTTCTCTGSGCACCCYGTGCCAGGGCCTGCCCACCCTCCCAGGGAACAATTCCTGCCCAGTCCCCAACCTAAATTTCCCCTCTTTTAGACTGAACCCAAATGCACCAGAAAGAGCATGGAATTCAATGCGTCCAGTCTCAAACAGAGCATCTTTGTGCACCAGTTTTACTGGAATGAAGGCAGGTGTAAACTGGRGCAAAAAGATGAAAGGGAACAATGTAAAAACTACAAATTAATGTGACCTGCAGAGCAGAGGGCAAAAGAGGTGATTGTGAAATMAAGAACTGGACTTAGTCCATAGGCTGCCAAATTTGGAAGAAATTAGGAATGGAAAAAATGGAGTAAAGCAGACCCAGATGGGAAAACTGTGAGTTCTTTCCACAGGTCTGAAGAGAAGTTCGAAACCAGAGCAGGAATTTGCTGATGAGCACAGAAACTCAGAGTGACCGTGGAGTGATAAAGTCAGGGAGGCTGAGGCAAAAAATAAATGCATTTTATGTGGGAAACCAAGAATATTGGATGCAGAAAAACAGAGGGAGTGCTCACCTGGGTCCCTGTCCTGAGCCACATGTCCAGTCCCAAAGATTGCACAGAGCACTGAATGTCTGCACCAACCGGAAAGCATTAAATTGTACCTGGAACTCTGTAAAAATCTGTGTCCTCTTGCCAAAACCTCTCAGCAACTTCTGTGCCACAGGAAGAGGGCAGAAGAGGATCGAACACAGACCCAGGACTCTGCCAGAGCACAAAATGCCTCATAGCTCCCAGAACATGGCACAAAAATGCTTTGTGTTGTCGAGAGCAGAGGGGAAATGGTTCTGGAGGGTCTGATCTGTGGGAGCAGAATTCCCCGTCCAACCCAAACCCGGCAGAGAGGGTGGGAGGCAGCGAGGATGCACAAATACCAAAAAGAAAATGATGGAACAGCCCTGGAAAGCTGTTTCTCATCACAGAATTTACGTATTTGTTTGATAAGAGTGGGTGTGTGTATAATGAATATGAATTAAACAGCATCCAAGGGTTGGAGGTGAGTTTCCCCTGGGTGTGGGGGTTGTTCTCTGGTTCCAACAGCAGATGAACCCCTCCAAGGAGAGGGCAGTGGAAAAACAGGAAAATTGTGGGATCGTGGAATCAGGGAATGTTTGGGTGGGAAGGGACCTTAAAGATCATCCCATCCCATTGGGACATCTTCCACTGTCCCAGGGTGGTGAAAGCCTTGTCCAACCTGGCCTTGGAAAGTTTCAGGGATGGAGCAGGAAGGGATGGATGCCATCCAGGGCTTGTATGTGAGCAGAGCCTGCTCTGCTCACCGGGATGGGATCCTTCCTCTCCACCACAAAAGGACTCAGTTAGATGGAATAGAAAAAAAAAAAAAAAAAAACCAACCAAAAAAAAAACCAAAAAAAAACCCCAAAAAAACAACAGTCAATAACCAGCGAGATACAGAAAGCAGCATCTGTGAGGGAAAATTCAAATAAATGGGAGAAGAAAACCTGGAAATAATGTCTAGGGGGGAAAAAAATAGAAATAAGCAGAATAATCTGTTAAAAATCTCAGAGCTTTTAAGTCATTTATGCAAGTGCTGTTAACATTAGGAGGAATTGAGATTTTGTTTCCAATTAATTTCTTTTAAAAATTGGAGTGGTTACATGAGACTAATCTGAGACAGCTTCAAAAACTTGTGAAGAAGATTTTAATTCACGTCCTTTSAATGTTCCTCAGAAGGGAATGAGCTCTTCATGGAAAACACGACTATCATGGGGACCTACAAATCCATGAAGGAACCTGAACCTTGGATTTCAGGGCTCCCCCAGAGATTTTGTTTTCAGGCTGTGCTTCCAGGGTGGAGCCACCACCTTTGGATGGGAGCACCGCTGATGCTCTGTCGCAGCTCCCCAGGTCGCTGCTGCTGGCGTTGGAAATGCTTTAATGAGCTGCCTGTCACGAATTTGGCTCCTTCAGGGGCTTGAGGCTCTTAACCCAGCCTGTTGTTCCTTTCAGGGACACAGCCAGAGGTCACCTCYCTTTTGTCAGCCCGGCTCGGACGGAGCGGGAGGTGGAGGCGGCCACCAAGCCCTTTGTGCCCCGGCTGAGCCACAGCCACTGCGGGGCTCTGTTTGCAGGGTCACACGCACAAAAAAAAAACCCTTCAAGGGCGGGTTAAGAAGGGCTGTGATGTTCTAATCAGGTGCTGCTCGCACGGGAGCACAGCCCAGCCCTCGGCTCATGCATTAAACACGATGTCTGCAGCGGGGAAATCGCTCAGCAGATCGCGGGAAAGGCTGGAACCCAACCTGGGCAGCTCTGGGGGATGGCAGCCGCTCTGGTCGCTTGCAAAGGGGTTTTTAGGRTTCTCAAAAACCTTAAACTGATATGGGAACAAATTTTCAGGCTCTGCATGAACCGGTTTACCACCTGTGGAGGATGGGGATGATCCCGCTCAGCGCAAGAATTCCAGCAGGAAAAAGGAGCGAACCATCTCCACAACACATTCTGCTTCCCCGAGCAAAARTTCAGCACCGACAATCTCTTCAGCCAAACTGGGATTCAAACAATGCAGCCGTGTATGAAACTGTTGCTGGCTATTGGTATTTATGACCAAAAWTWAAAAAMAAAAWATTGGAAAATCAGAGTGGATCAGCRGGTTGGGGTGCACYCACCCCTTTGCCACCTGCCCAATGTGCTGAAGAGGCTTTCAGGACTCCCCCAGAGRTTTTGTTTTCAGGCTCAGCCCCACAAATGCTGGTTCGTGTCATGTTTTGAGGGGTAAATAAATGTGGTGCCCACCAGCRAGTGCCAACAGCAGCCTGATGGCAACAAAGCCTCACTTGTTGAGTTATTTATGAATGCCAACGTTATTCCCTGGAATCCTGGGATCCCTACTGTTTTGTTTATGCACATGCACACACGTTATGGAGGTAATTTATAGACGGAAAGCAGGGAGAAATCTGGAATATTTCCCTCTGCAGTTGATGGAGTTCAATTTGCTCAAGGGCCACATGCCTTCCTGGCTTGTGAAGCCTTCTCAGTCCTCATTGCAGAGCAGGATGTCTGTGAGAAGTGACCAAGAGATGATTGATTGGGGCRTTTTCACGTGGCAGAGTTTTAAATACGGGCAATTGCAAGGGAGAAACCTGTGAAAATTATTCAAATGTTCCAAATGTTTTCTCCTTTTTGCCATTTTCCTTTCTATTCATAGTTCTCTTTAACAGGAAGTTTTCTTCRTTATAAAGCATCAGAATGCTGGATGAGACAGTTCTGAGTCTCCATCTAAATTTGTACTTTAAGAACTGTAATTATCAGGGTCTTCCAACCCAGACCTTCAACTCCATGGGTTTGGCTGGCATAAAAGGAGGATTTTTTTTTTTTTTCAGTTCTTGCATGTATTTCTGCATTACAAACTCTGAACTCAACTGTCAGAGCATCATGAGCCATCTCCAAGGAGTTCATCACTGATGACACAAGATTTTGCTGCTACTTCTATGCTTTCAGCCTTTTTCCTTTAGATTTGATGGGAGTTTCATCTCCAGCTTGGAGCAATCCTYCTGGAATCAGTGAATGCTTTCCCTGTGTGCCAGGAGCAGCTGTTCCATGTGTCCATCCATCCATATTTACAGGGAAGAGCTGCTAATGGGATTTTTTTTGCTCTCCCCAATTCCTGATTCCTCCATCCCTTCCCTGTGCCCAGCTTTGTCTTGGGATTGTCTCAGACTTTATCCCTCAGAAAAGTCACCTCTGCCTTGCTGCCCAAAGGTTCATATTTGTTCATTAAAATGCTCCAGGGTCAATATTCTGCAAGAATGGAATCCCAGCCAGGATTCTCCTGTAACCTATTGGCATTGTGCTCAATAGCATCATCCTGACAGCAGATTTATTGCAATTTCAGACATCTCTGTCAGGCAGCTCCTCTCCTTTAGGTCAAATCCTGGTTTTASTGGAATTAAAGGACAAAACTCACCCTTGGACAAGAACATTTCACCCTGAAGCTGTTTCTCGAGGCTCAGAAGGGTTTTCTCCCTCTATTTATTTTTCCACCCAACCATTCCAACTATCCCCAACATTATGGGATTTTTGTGCATCGTAGAAAGAATCTATGGATGCCCCTTCATTTTTATGCCAACCTCACAAGCCCACAATGAATATTTGGCTCTGCCTAGTTCAGATGAAGGGCACCTTAAAAAGTTCCAACAAAAAAAGTGTACAGTAATCATCAGAATCACGTGGGCAGCCCTTTCCTCAGCTCCTTTAACCCTGACTTCTGCCCTTTTTTCTTGACTGATAAGTGACAGCTTTGCATGCTGCACCTTGGAATATATATTTACAGTAGTCTGAGAAATTTGTCCTTAATCAAGGGAGGCTTGACTTGCCAGCACATCTTTAGAATATTATTGAGTAACTCATTAAAATGTTAATAGCTTCTGTCAGGAGTTATTGATCCTGATGTCAGCTTTTCTCAGAATAAGGAATAAAGCTGATTTTTATCTTATCTTCTCACCGTGCTGAGTGATCAGCACTTAAGTAGAATAATGAGAAGGGCTCCAGGAGAATAATCAGAATTTATCTGGCACTTGTGGCAGGGCTGAATGCAGACAGAGCCCTCCAGGTACCTGAGTGGGTTTTTTATGGTCTGTGGAATAAAAGGAAAATGAGCAGGACACTTTATCTGGAAGATTCTGACAAATATTTTTTCTGCTGACACAAACATTAAATTTTTCTCAYGAACAAAGCCAGATATTTTTTAAATGGTTAGTAAAACAAAAACCCTTTTTCAGTGTATCTCCAGTTATGCAATGATAGTTCCAAAATCCTTCTCTTCCACTGAATTTCCAGAAAACAAACATTTAATGGAGAATATCTTCTGCTGTAGTCAACTTCATTTGGGGGGTGTGTGGCACTGGAAAAAACCTGGCAGATCCAGGCAAGGAGGGAGGGAAAGGTGTTGGTTTTTCCAAAGTGCTCCTCTCAGGATCTTTCCCAGCAGGAGCAGTTTTTTCCAAGAAGATGAAAATCAGAAAATCCCACACTGAGCCCAGCAGGGACAGGGCTGTCAAGGGTTGAGATGAATGAAAAAAATAAGAGAGAAGAATCTGTCTTTAATATCTTSCTTTAAAAATTATGAAGTCAGGTCAGCTCTTGTGTTTAGCTCATGTTGGGATATTTGCTAATTCAAAAGGACCTTGATAAAAATCTGCCCCTTAAAATTTTGTTGAAATATTTGCCTACAAGGCAATTCCCTCTGAGCCTGGCATGTAGGAAYTGCAGTTTCCCTGGAAAATACCTTGAAGGTGAGAGGCACTGGCTGAAGGATTGGGGCATTGAAAATGGGTTAAAACCTTTCCTGGCTGCATTTGTGCTGCAGTGAAAACCTACAAAATTTAAATGCTTGCAACAAAAAAAGGCTTAGCCTTCTGAATCTTTTAAATCTTATGATTCTATACCCTGAAATTAGGGGAAAAAATTTTAAAAGTGGGGTTTTTAGTAGTTTATGCATAAGGGCAAGAGTACAGCCAAGGGGTGAACGTCAAAAAATGCTGCAAAACTTAGAAAAAAAAAATAATTTCAGGACATCCTGAGAGAAGTTGTTTCCTAAATCAGAAWGCCTTGTCTGGATGTTTTGAGCAGAGTGTGCAGTCAGGGAGAATTTCYAGGAGTTCCAGTTCTGAGTGATATTTCTCTGGACTGGCTCAACTCACCTTTTCATCAGATTCGTCAACGCAATAGAACGATGAAATTTGGCCAAGCAGCCAGATGTCATCACATTCTTAGTGAATTTTAATCTTCTATTTAGAGGATTCATGACCCAAATGTGAAAAACCCCAAAATGATGCCTCGTTTATGGGACTGGCAGCTCTGATTTTCATTAACACTTTGGCTGTGACAGTTGCCAATAAATCCTGGGATTGCTTGCATTCCTTTAGGAAGGAGGAAGGCAGCAGCTGTGGGGATGCAGAGTAGAAATATTATTTGGTGTGAAATAAAGAGCATGAAATCTGGTCAAATCCTTCATTTAACATCTTCATTTTTATGCCTAAAGTGCATAATTAATAAAAATTTCCCAGAGTGACCCTTGCACATGAAGACATTCAATATGCCTGTGGGTAATGGTACATTCATGTGCCATCCTGTTCAATATTCAATGTAAAGTTGCTCATWTATGGAAATTACTTTAGGATCAAGGTCAGGCTTTTTTTTATGGAGTGATTTGAGATTCCTCAGGATGAAAAACGCCATCTGAATGTAAAGACACTGTTTGTTAGGCATTAGTGCTTTACAGACAGTAAATTTAATGAGCCTGATTTTCATTTACCTTTACAGTCAGATGAGGGATCTATTTTGGAAAAGTCACCACGGTGGGGAAAGAAAAACAATGGGCAGGAAATTGCTAATGTTAATGTGATGTAAAGTCAAGCAACCATTTCCAATCTCGTTTAAAGTTTGATTCAGGGAAAGGGCCTGAAACCTGTGCTTCATTTTAATCATGTCAGTGGTCCCAGCAGTCGGGGAGACCACTTCAAATTAGGATTTTTTTTTTCTGCCTGCACAGAGGCCTCGGTCAACAGACTCCAAAATACATTAGCATTTCTCATCCRAAGCGCCTTAATGGATGGATGGTCTTCTCCCAAAACACGGACACAGAATAGATATTTAATGGAGTAGAAAAACTTCCCCGCTGGAGGGATGAAAGGGGATGGGGAGGGGAGGTTCATCCCTGGAAAGAAAGAGGGAAGCTCCAGGAAAATCCCTTGTGAGGTGCTGGGAGGAATCCCAGCTCTTGGTGGCTCAGGTGGGTACCCACAGCCCTTCCTCCRCTGGGATAAAAACCTAAAATAAGAGAAAATGAGTTTTCTTCCTGAGGTTTTTCTGTCATCTCCAACCCCTAGGGATTTCCTCGTGGGAGGGACCCACAAGGACCATCCTCTGTGTCAGCAATAAATAAATTTTATCAAAGAATTCCCCACAACTGGGCAGAGCCAAGGGCTCCTTGGGCGCTGCCTCCCTCTCAATGGCCCTATTCAAATCATCTGAATCATTGGGCATTTCCAGGATTAATCTTGCCAGAGAGCTGCTCCCAACGTCTGCTCAAAACAATGTCCCCTTGTGCCTCRGCTTTAAAAATGAAGTGCCCATTCTGACTTTTCTGAGCATGTATTTATAAATAATTTATCAATAAGACACGGTCACAGTCCATATTTTGCACTTTCAGTTTCGTGTGATCTGGAATTTGATGGGTTTTGGGTTTTTTCCCAAACACAAAGATCAGAAAGAGCCATTTGATGCTGTTCCTGAAGTAATGATGTGCAAGTCAGTGTTCTGCAYAGCCGTTTGTGCACGCCTAGAGATATTTTCATATGTTGTGAATATGTGTTTATCCTTCAGCCTTTAAAAGGCTGCTCACAACAGGAAATATTTACACAATTCTTCAGGCATCTGCACTCTTCTGAAGAAATCATTAAGATAAATTTGCTTCTGACACTTGGGGACTTGGAGAACCATTGTGCGTCTTGGGGGCTTTTTTAAATTTTTTTCTTTTTTCCTTAAAATTGGCAAGATTAATTTAGTTAGCTTATATATATACACATATCTATATATATTTATTTATTATATATATATATAAATATTCATTCATAATAAAAAGTAAGTATTGTATGTGATTATGGCTGAAAGAGATGATTGAAAAATTTTAAAAACATCTTCCTGCRTGATCCAGGACAATTTTGCAGATTTTAGGATTGGAAGGGATCATCATAATTTTTTCTTCACTTTCTCAGAGATGCCCCTGGATCATCACCCTGTGATTTGCCTGAGTTTAACCTCCTGGGTTTGGGATAAAATTCTRCTTTAAAGACCTCAAGTTACTGGAAATTTATCATAATCCTTGGTAAAAGTTCTTTTATTCCTTGCTTGATCTCCCAGGATTCTTTGGTATGACAGACAAGGAACTTCCCTGAGATGATTCATTCTCCCAGGCCATTTCCAGCAGGGAAATGGAAAAACAAAGACCCTCTGGGAATTCAGTGACTATTCCCAGTCTTGGATCTGCTGCACGTTTGTGATCCCAGCCTTTTTTGTCAATAGGGACTTTGGGAATCTCAGGTGAAATCCATAAATACATTTAATGGGAATTTAATGGGGTGAAAAACACACCAGGAATGGATAAAGGAATATTTCAGATGTGCTGTTTTTAATGATTCCAGGTTTGCAAAGAAAAATTCAATGTCTTAATGCAGAGTTTGCTGCAGCATTTGRAATACCTGGACAGAAGTTGTGTTTCTTTGGGATCTTGTTGATGTAGGAGGTTGGTCCATTGTCCTTCTAGCAGTGCAAAAATTCCCTGGTCAGCTTCCCATGTCCAAGGAAACAGAAGAAAAAGCTTAAATTCTAAAATAAATCTCTGCCTTCATTCAGCAATTCACTTCTCTGTATCCTCATGAGGATCTCTGTATGGATCTGACTCACAAGAGCCTCGAGCCACCACACCAAAAAATGCTGCTGATAAAAGTTCAGCTGACCACAGTCCAGCCCTCGTGGTCACTCACCCCTCAAACTCAGCTTCACAGCCAACACATCATTTTCCAACAGAACTTAAAAATAGTTTGTCAGCAAAGAGCGTGAGCATTGAGATTTCATGGAACATGATTAGAGATGTGAAAATACTCCATGATAAAAGTACTGAAAGATTTTTTTTTTTTAATTCCATCTTCTTTAACTAAAATTTGCTTTGAATGTTTTCACTTTCCATCACATCCAAAAGTTTGGGGTCTAAGTGATTCCCAACAAAGATAACAGGTCGAAAGGGGCAGCAGGAAAAAGTCTACTTGGGGAGAACAAAGTCCTTGATAAATTCTCTCCTAGAGAGAATTTCCAGGGGAATCTATGGGGGGAACATTTACACTGAGAAATTTCCTGGAAAAGCCTGTGAAATACAACTGGATGTGTTCTGGCAATGATGACTTGGACAGAGGGCAGAGCTTTGGGTGGATTGTGTCCTGAAAAACACTCAAAATTCTGTGCCCATGACCTTTAGTGTCTCAGACCAGAGAGATCCCAAGAGGATCCCCCRTCCCTGGAATTATTTAAGGTTGGAATGGAGCTCTGAGCACCTGATCTGGTTGAAGAKGTCCCTGCTCGTTGCAGTGGGGATTGATGACCTTCAAATGTCCCTTCTGACACCAGTCATGGTTCTGTGTCCCTCGTACCGACACCCATGGGTGGATGGGATGGTCCATCCCAGSCACTGAAGGAATTCAATAATGGGATTTTAAAGACATCTGCACATATGAAGTAAGAGATAAATTCAAACTTCTCTGCCTGTTCACAGCACCCAAACAGACAAAACCCATGCTGGAAAAAGTCTGATGGGCTGATTTTTTTTTTTACCCTGCATCCCATAAAAAGCCAAATGCAGGACATTTTAAYGCATGACACGTCGCATTCCTACACAACGCCGCCGTAATTGAATCCACGTGAAACGGGCGTGCTCTGGGTGACCCCGGAGTGTGCCACACACCTGGAAGCAGTGAACTTCAATTAATATGTCATTGCTACTAATAACAGCTCCTCCTGAGAACCTCCAGCCAGGGGCTGCTCCAGAGGAAACCCTAATCCTCGGATTTAGGCAGATATTATACAGTAAACACCAAGGAGCCATTGTTTACAGGCAGCGCTGCTTTGGATCAGCACTTAAATCTCGCTCTCTCTCTCACTGATTCGCTTTTTTTCACTGAATTCCATCATTTAACTCACCCCTGCGCTGCATTTGGCCAGCTGGGCGTGCAAAAATTTGCAGCTCCTAAAATAAAATCAGCTGAGGGCCRTTAGTGAACTGAATCAAACAGCCCCGAGACAAAGGTTCAGGCAATAAAAAAAGGGGCATAAATCACACCCTCGCACAGAGAAAAACTAAATCTGTGATAAAATGGCCTTAAGGATTTGATTTAATCTGTCAAAACCCAGGAAGTTTAGAGTAGGGAGCTGAGAGTCCTTCCTTTACTCAGCTTGTTGTTAAAATCAAGTTATCAAGGAAATAGATGCRCACACATAAAGAGTCTGAATATTCCCTTCATTAATTTACTGGTTCAGTAGCAAGGGTTAAACTCTCCTTTTTATCATTCCAGCATCAGTTCTGATTCACTCAATGGTACATCAGGCTCTTGAGACAATCTGCGTGTCCCTGGTGCTGAACCTGAGAAATCGTGAGACCATTTATCCAAAAATTCACGGGGAATCAAAAACTGATGGAGCTCTGAGCAACCTGTGCTGGTGGAAGGTGGAGCTGGATCATCTTTAAGGTCCATTCCAACCCAAAGCTTTGTAGGATTGTTCCAACACAGCCCGAATCCACGGTATCCCGGTCCTGGCTGGGATTTTGGAGCGGGATATCGAGTTACAAACATGACCTCACTTGGAAAAGGCTCCTCTGAGCGCAAAGCACGCTCAGGCTGAAGCRCACGGTGAGGATTCACGAGGGGTTTGGCCTCTGCCCAGAGCTGTTCGAAGCACCAGAGCCGGGAGATTTCCCTGGTGTCGGGGGATTGGGGTTTCGGGCTGAGCGATCCCTGGAGATGGAACTTTTCACTGATAATGGGGTTGAACTCACGGAGGGCTCCCACCACCTCCTMCTCCTCCGCCTCCTCCTCCTCCTCTTCCTCCTCCTCCTCCTCTCTCAGCTCTCATCACCACATCTATTTCATTCCTCCAGCCACGCGGGGCTCTCAGCTCTGGTTTGCCTGAGATTTATCTGTCAGCTTTATCTCCCTCTCAATTCTTTCCAGCTCTCCAGCTGATTCTCCCAGGCATTCATGATAAATAATATTCTCTATGTTTTTTTCGTGCTCCTATTTCCCCTCATTTCACTTTTATAGATCTCAGTTTAAATCCTGTTCCATTTACCTGCCCGAAATCCCATTTTTATGGATTTTGAGCGCAAATTTCCTCGCCAATGGCTCTCTTATGATGGGTAAATCACTGAGAAGGCAATTGGGAGAATATTTCTCTCCGATTAATTGCACAATTCGACTCATTTTAAGATCCTTTCCGTTTTGGGTTTTTTTTTTTTTTTTTTTTTTTTTGGGTTTTTTTTTTTTTTTTTTTTTTTTTTTTTTTTTTTTTTTTTTTTTTTTTGAGTCCTCCAGTCCCCGCTGCGTTTTCAGAGGGTCAGAGGCACCGGTGGGATCAATCCCACTGTATTTGCACTGCCCAGTCCTTGCAATCTATTCAGGGTAAACACTTCCCYGCCAATCCCCACCACAGGAAGCTTTCCCAAGATATGCTAATGGCTCATCTCCAGTGCTGGAAAAACCCTGCAGCAGAGAAAACCGGGGAGGAAAAATAAACCCAGCGATAAATATTGGGTTCAAAAAGGAGGAAAGAGGGCAAAAGCACATTCAGGATTTGTCTTTTAGCAGGACACAATGAAATACAAGCTTTTCTGAAGCCACTCGAGTGACAAAAGGAGGGTTTGGAGACCACAATTTCAGTTTGTGTTGGTGCGGGGAATCTTCTGATTTCTTCCCTCAGAAAATAAATTTGTTGTAAGAATTAAAACAAGCCAAGGATGCTATTTGATGGGGCTGGTTTTATGAAGAACCTTGTATGAGAAGAGATGAGCTCAGGAATTTTTGGAAATTCCTAATAAGTAGCACCAGAAATCAGTGGAATAATTCCATTTATTTCTCTATAGCAACATGAAAGTTTTCTCCTGTTTATTTCACTTGGTTTGGGTTTTTTGTTTTGTTTTGGGTTTTTTGGGTGGGGTTTGTTTGTTTGTTTATTTGTTGGGTATTTTTGGTTTGGGTTTGGGTGGGGTGGTTTTTTTTGTTTTTGTTTTTGTTTTTTTTAATAGGAAAATACAAAAAAAAAAGAAAAAACCTTAAGGACATAGAACCAAGCTTTTCAGTTCCTTGCAAATAATCCAAATCACAGCATCATTTCCAAACTCATGAATTTCTCTGGGATCAGGCTCTTCCCAGGAGAATGCAGAAAAAAGCTGAGCAGTAGAGAAGGTAAGGAAGTCCCAGGGGGATTTAAGGGGGTGGTGAGCTGGCTCTTGGAGCCTTTTTCCTACCTCAAGCTTAAACATCTTCCTCATCCTGACTTTCCCTGACTGGAATTTTCATTTTTGTTGTGTTTTGRTTTTTAGTTTTCCGGGTGGATTTTTTGTTGGGGTTTCTTTGTTTTGTTTTGTTTTRGGATTTTAAAAGAAAAAGCAAGAAGAAAACTCTGTTCAAGCTCTAAGTCTGGAGGTAGAACACCACTTTTCCTCATTTTTCTCCCACACCACAGAGTAATCCTGAATTACTGAGGGGAGAGTTCAGTTGTCTTTGAGGACGTTCAAACTTGAATCTGCAGCTGTTCCACAAAAGATGTGCAGATAGAAGCCCGTGCAGGGCCAAGATTTCTAGCAGGACCTGTGATCCTACAGGAGCCCCAGGCTGGAGCAGCCTGATCCTAAAGGACTGATCCCATGGGAAAAGGGAGAGCAGTTCCTGAAGGACTGACCCCATGGGAAAAGGGATCCACACTGGGGCAATCCCTGCAGGACTGACCCCATGGAAAAGGGAGAGCTGCTCCTAAAGGACTAATCCTATGGAAAAGGGAGAGCAATTCCTGAAGGACTGATCCCATGGGAAAAGGATTCACATGGGAGCAGTTCCTGAAGGAGCTCCCCTTGAGACAYTGGAAAAAAATCAAGAGCATTTTGAGCCCAGGTAGAAGAAAGGGGTGGCATAAAGGCATTTTTTAAGATTTACTTTGTRTCTCATTATCTTTTCTCGTTATCTTACCCTGATTTGATTTGAAATAAATATTTCAAATAAATAAATATTTCAGAAAAATACTTTTTTCTGAAGTCGCGCTTGCTTTGCCTGTAACAGCCCTTGCTGGGTGTTCTCCCTGGAGCCTTTCCTGATATTTCCTCCTCCCTGTCCAGCTGAGGAGAGGGTGACAGAGTGGCTTTGGTGGGTGTCCAGCGTCCAGGCAGGGTCCATCCCCCACAAGAGAYCCACAGGGGAATCCTTTGGGACTAAGAAGGGAGTTGCATGTGGATATTCATCATCCCACTGATCTGGTGTGTGAAACAAGGACAGTTCCTGCCTTTGGGAATGGAGAGGGAGGAGCTTTCAGTGCATCTGCACAACGTGTTCCTCACCAGTTCCTTGGGGTTGAGGGGTTTTGGGGATCAAATTTCAGGATCTGTGTCCAAAGGTTAAACAGATCATTTCAGAGGCCATCTTCCCAATGATGGCAGAGACTGAACTCGGGTCATCTTTGTTTAATTGAGATTGAGCCTAATTCCCATAATTAAACATGGAACATGTTATTATTCCCATAATTAAACATGGAAACCTTGATGATACAAACCCTGACTAAAGGAAGAAGGCAAGAAAAGCTGGAAACAACTGAGAAAAAGGAGCAAGTTCCTGTACTGGTGAATCCTTACTTTTCCCATGTCCATGCTGGACCTTCCCAATCATCCTGATGGCACCAGCAAGGAGCCAGACCTTCCCTTCCCTTCCCTTCCCTTCCCTTCCCTTCCCTTCCCTTCCCTTCCCTTCCCTTCCCTTCCCTTCCCTTCCCTTCCC
>NW_026623539.1:665864-675639 GCF_030028575.1 Malurus melanocephalus
CTGAGTGGGAAAAAACCCCAGGATCACCCAGTGCCACCCCTGTCCCTGCCCAGCCCCCCCAGCAATCCCAGCCTGTGCATCCCTGGCAGCGCTGTCCAAACGCTCCTGGAGCTCTGGCAGCCTCGGGGCCGTGCCCGTTCCCTGGGGAGCCTGGGCAGTGCCAGCACCCTCTGGGGACAGAAGAACCTTTCCCTGMTCTCCAGCCTGAGCCTGCCCTGGCTCWGCTCCAGCCATTCCCTGTCCCTGTCACAGAGATGGGAGCTGCCCCTGCGCTGCCCCTGGTGYTCCAGTCCCATGTGAAAAGCTCATTCTTTACTTCAATTTCTCTGCCTGTCCATGGTAAAAGACCCATTTAGAAATCAAAGGTGCAGTCGTTAATGACAGCACATTCATTTGCTTATGGCTGTGCCCAGAACAGAGTAAAACATCACATAATTAGGCATAAATAGTATTATRCATAAATAACATTTTTCCATCCATCATCTCTAAATCATGACCAAAGTGTTTATAGACTTTACCATCAAGTTTTACCAAAGTTCTTCTGACAGTTATTATATAATGTATCGAATGCCAAACAGCATAAAATACCACCAAAAAAAAAAAAAAAAGGAGAGATGTTTTTGGATCAGAATTCCTCTATTCCTCACAGATCCATTATTCATCTCCACTAGATTAGTCACACTGCTCATGTAAGCCAAAGACCACTGAGAAAACAAATCTCTGAGCAGAACTTTGAAAAAGTAAATAAAAATACTCACCCTGACTTTCATAACGTTCAAAGGATTTCAGACAGATAGGGTAAAAATGATCCAGTGTGTGCTTTTCCCACTAYGTTTTTTCCAATTTCTCCAGCCAAGAAGCTTCCTCTCTCTGATTGATACACTCCCTCTCCTATTCCCAGCTTTTGCCTTTTAAACAATCTCCTGTACTTAAAAGAAATATGGTTTGCAGCTTACATTAGCAGCAGCAAATGTTTGCTCTTGAAACTTCGGGTGTCGTAATTAATACCAATTATCGGAGCCGTATGAAAATACTTCTGGAAAATTCATCAAATTCCAGCTCCGGCTGGGGAGGGGGGAAAAAATTACGTTGACCTTAACAAAACAACTTTATTCTCCTTAGAAAACTGAAATTGAAAACCTGACCCGAACATGAGCACTGCGAGTTTTTAACTTGGGCATATTTTTTGCGAATATCATCCATTTGGATCAGTCCATCAACCCTGACAGCTCCAGCGGAGTCACACGCCCGCGTTATCGCTGTAGGTTGCACACAGCCTGCACCCCATTCTGCAAAATAAAACCCCCAGATTTACAAGCTAGAAGGGTAAAACAAAACCCCMGAGCCCTTATTTCATTTTTAAACAGCCGTATTTTTTCTGGATAGGAGCTTTTGACAAACCCCCCAAATGCTGTCTGAGTAACAAGAAAGAGCCTTGAGATTTCCTTCCCTCCACCCTGATTAGAAATGGGATCCATGCCCCAGCTGGATATTTCCAGTTCATGCCCAGTAGAAATAATTTTCTGTCCTATTGCCAAACGTGTCCCATGTGGCCAGCAAAGGTTGGACAATAGCAGCAATACAGCTTCCAGAAAGGAGCTGAAAACGATCCCCTGCAACCGGAGGCCTCGATTCTGCATAGTTTAATAATTCCAGCTCCGAGATTCGACTTCCTTTTTTCCCCTTTCAAGTGTTCAGTGCAAATTAATGGCGCTGCCAACGTTTATGGCTCCCACCTTCGCCGTCTGCAAGGACATGTCCGACCGGCACCCTAGAAGGTTGATCCCGAAGTCTTGCACTTAACCAGTAATCCTCATGCACACCAGCAACCCCATTGAATATCAATATAGGATCGTGGTGCCAGGGCAAGTTAAACAAATCCTGAGGAATCTGTTTTATTAGCATTTATAGGATTTGCGTGTGTGAGCGGCTGTGTGTGTACATCCACACTTGGGAACAGTAGTTACGGGAAAAAAAATACGGGGGATTCCTCCGGGGACGATAAGCGCTGCTGCTCCTTGAGCCCGGAGCGGTGCTGATGTTGCAGGCTGTAAATGTTCAAATAYCTGATGATATTTTCTTTCCTGTGGAGCCTGGTGGTATTTCTCACAGTTAATACTTCAGCTAAGCACATCAGACTAGAGTTAAGCCCCGCTCTGTGCTCGGGTCCGCCGCTCTGATTCCACCCCCAGCCTCTACCGAAGAAAAAAAAAAGCAGGAAAACTCCGCCGACACCAAAATCACGGCGCCGCAAAGTTTTCCGTGGAAAGAGAGGGGCTTTCACGGACGCAGGAGGATGGCGACCCCCATCCCCGCAAACCTCGGCTGGAGTGGCCCTGGGAATGCCCCCGGATCCCGGGAGGGGAGCGGTGCCGAAGGTCCCGCCTGTGCAGCCCCTCTCCGCCTGCAAGATGCGGGTTTGCCAAAAAAAAAAAGTTGAACCCCCTCCCTCGGAACCTCGGGCAAAAAAAGGCGTTGAATTCCGTCCCTTGGAGCCTCGAGCTTGTCCCCAGCGGCACCCAGACCCGGGGCACCCACCCGCGCAAGCCCCGGAGCGCAGCGAGGGAGCAGCGAGAAGAGTTTGTTTGGGGGTGGATGGGGGTTGCTCTCACCACTCGTTTTCCTCTCCGTTTTCCATATTCAGTTGAAAATTCTGGGAAGAGGGGGAAAACCAGAAAACGTTGGGAATATTCCTCTGCGACACGGCTTACCTGGGGAAAAAACGGTCTCCCTCTGTCTCGCACTCGGGGAAGGGTTTTTCTCTCCAAGCAAAGGGAAAATGTTGTTAAATAATAGTGGGGTTTGTGCGCACCCGATTTAGGATTCAACAATAAAGTATCAGTGAAAACACGATCWGAATATTTAAGTAATTATTGGTTTTATTTATGCTCCTAATTTATTTTCGGCCCTGGAGAGGGGTTTCTTATGAAAAGGCTCGGAGGGAAGTCCCGAGGCCACCTCGGACTCAYCGAGCTGCACGTCGCGAATCCGCCTCAAAAGGTTTGGGCCACTCTTGTAGAGCTGTGATTTTCCCTTTTCTATCGRGATTCTGTTGAAATAATTCTCAAATCTGCCTTTTCTCCAAACCACCGTAATTTGTTCCAAATAGAGCCCGCTCCCCTAACGCTTTCCTTTGCCACCCCGTCGTTTGTCCCTATATTTTGTTTTSAGGACACTGAAAAGTCGCGTAGAGTTTCCTTCTCGGGATCAGCGATCGCGGAGCGGGTTGAAACGGAACCGTTAGGACCTGCCTTGATAATTTTCCGCAAAAATATATATGTATAGATAGATATAAATAATTTTTTCCCCCGATATATATTTGTTTTTACCTCTGCTCATGTGTCCAGTTTCGGCGGCGGGCGGAGGTTGAATTGAATTTTGAGAATTTCCCCGAAAAACTGAAGTTTCTTTTCGACGGGTGGTTTTGGTTTTCTGAGTTTGTTGGGTTTTTTGTTTTTGGTTTTTTTTGGTTTTTTTTTTTGTTTTTTTTTGTTTTTTGTTTTTTCCTAAGTTAATTTAGGTTTGTTTAGGTCGCCGAAAAGTCCCAGCCCAAACACGCTTCCGTAAAAAGAAAAATACAGCGGCGGGTTAAATCTGCCAATGTGCCGAGGAGAGGTGTCCCCTAAGAGCGTGGTACGGGGCTGCTCCTATTTTTTSGGTAAAAAGGGAAATGCAGGAGGGCAAAACGGGTTACATTGCCCGGTTCCGCCGGTGCAAGGCTTTCGCTCAGGTTTCCTTGACCTGGGAGCCAGCTCCAGCCTAAATCCCACCCAGGACGGCGCGGCAGAGCCTGTTCCCATTCCCCGTTTGTCCTCCCTACCAAAGGAGGGTCAGCCGGGCGCGTCCCGTGTACCTGAGCCGGGAGGGATGGATTTGGTACCAGAGGCCGTGCGGGCAGCGCCTGGAACCCTTCGGGACTCCGCATCTCCCGCAGGGAAGGCAGGAGGTGCCGCAGGGTCCCACTCGCCATCCCGAGGTGTTGGTGGCCCCGTGGAGGTTAAAGAGGGCGGCCTTTCCCTCGGCACGGCTGAGCCGGGCTCCGTCCGCCCTAATGGGATAATTACAGAGGGCCGGGCGAGCTTAGGCAAACACGCTCGCCCGCCGGCCGGGCCTCTCCCGGGGATTAATATTAAGGACGGGGCCATTGTGTTTTGCCAACAGGCGCTCCCATCCCCCTCGGCGTCCTGGATTTGGAGCCGCGTCTCGCTGGGCTCTGCTGCTCCCTCTTTCTCCTTTGCTCTCCGCTTCAATCCCCCGCTCCCCCCTCACGGTGCTGGAGCCACGCGTGTCCGGGGCGGATCGGTGCAAGGGGCTCTGGGCAGGGTCGGGTCCCTGTGGGAGCGGGACAGGGACACAAGCGCGGGTTGGTGACCCCAAAGAGCGCGGAGGCGCCCCAAAGGTCGGGGCCGCGTTCAACCTGGCCCGGCACGGCTCAGTCCTGCCCGGGCTGGGCTGAATTCCCTCTTCATTCGGGACGTGACGAGGGACCCGGGCATCGCCTTTGTGACAGCCGCTGCAAAGCTGGCCCCGAGCCCGGCGGTCACAGCCCCCTGAGTTCCCCGAGGGAGGGGGCCCGGGGTCCCCGGCCACGCCCGGGCTCTCGGGGAGATGTTTCATCTTCGGCCCGAGCGCCGCTTCGGCAGCTCCGGGGTTAAGCCCCGGTCAGCGGCGGCCCGGCGGGGGCTGATGAGCGGCGGCTGCCGGCGGGGAGGGCGGCGGGGCGGCCCCTGGGCAKCTCCCCCGGAGCTCGGCCACTTCCCCCGCATGGACGAGGGGCCGCGTGGAAATGTGTTTGTGTGCGTGTATACACGTGTAGTAGTAAATATTAAATAATTGAATATGTATTTTATATACCCTATAAATGCGTGCTCTGTACACAGGAGCCACGCGTACCTGCTTGGGTGTGCAGGTACGTTTTACCCAGCGCCGAAACAACGGGGCAAAGCGCTCGGCTCAATTTATGGCGGCGCCGTGGGGCTGGGGAAGGGGAACCCACGCGGGTCGCTGCCCCACACACCCCCGAGGCTCCACCCGCGGGCAGCTGCGCTCCGGGACAGGGACAAGGGCCCCCTCGGGGTCACGGCCAGTGCACCGAGAAGGGCACCGAGGGGCAAGGGGCTCGGCCGGCAGCCTGGGGAGGCCGGGGGGAGCGGGCTCGGGCTGCCCCAGCGAGCGGCCCCCGCCCCCGGCTCCCCCCGGGCCGGCCTCCCATCCCATSGCAAGTGCTAATTGCGGCTCTGCGCTGGCTCCGCTGGATTTGGGTGCCTCGGAGGGCGCTGCGCGGGAGGACACGTCACGGATACATTATCCCCTCCCCTCTTGAGGCTCTTCTGGCTTTCTGCAGCCTTTGCTAAAGAATTAACCGAGAGGTCCACTTCAGAGCTCCTTCTGCCCCTGGAAAAAAAAAAAAAATAAAAAGGAGAAAGAAAAAGAAAAGGGGAGAAAAAAAAAAGCTGAGCTATCGGTGCTATCAGACGAGGAGCGCGGCGGCAATGATTTCCGAGAGGAGGGGAATTTCACCTTCGATCCTCGCCGAATGGTGAGGATCGCTGCTCATTGCGGGAGGTGAATGTAGCAAACCCTCCCCTTGCCTTTGAAAGGCATGTCTCTGCCAAAGAGCCAARGCTTCGCTCTTGAAATACGTGACAAATAAAAAAGAAACAAAAAAAAACCCACCAAGAAACGATTGCTATCTTGCAAATTCTTTTTCTTTAAAAGGAGGAGGAAAAAAAAMCAACCCAATAAATAAAAGCAACAAAATCAATCCCGCGCCTTTGCCAGCGCTCGGACTTGTTTGGAAAGAGACAACGCTGAAGTGGCACTGGTCCCGAGGAAAACGGATCCTTTAATTTGACTCCGCATGAGAACCACATTTGGAGCTGGGCGCAGCGGCCGCAGCGGCAGGAGCAGCCCCGCAGCCCCCGCGCCCGCAGCCCCGGCCCCGCCCGCCCGCGGGGATCGGCGGCCCCCGCGCCCCAGCGCTGCCGGAGCCCCGCGGCACGGCCGAAGCAGCGTCCTTCGTCCGCAGGAGCGACCCGCCCGGTGGGGAGCGTCGGAACGGAAGGAGAGCTGCTGATTTCGGAGCACTCCGGCCATCAGCTGCCGCCGCATCGCGTTTGAGTTTCGTTCAGCGGGGAGCTCGGCGTGCCCTCGGCATCGCGGGCTCCGGGACCAGACCATTTTGCACTTTGTTCAACGAGCAGCGAGGTCGTTCCGTTTCCTCTTTGCTTTTTTTTTTTTTTTTTTTCTTAAGAGACAAAATGTCCAAAAATGGTTCAGCCTGCTTAGCCCAATGATTTCTCGCATGGACGCTCTATTCTAATTATTTTTTAATTATTGTTTTTGTACGGGGAAGGATTGAGTAGAAGAAATCGTTCAGTGAAGGGAACCCAGCGATTTGCTCCCCGTTGAGGATCAAGATCCGATTTCCAGCTGCACGCAAAGGACGAAGGTTCCCGCGGGTCTCTCAGTCTGGGTTTCGAAGCCCTCGCTACTGCAGGGTCAGAGCAGAATTGCCTTCTCCGAGCGGCTTTTCTGTCCTGGTTGTGGCTCAGAGATCGCCTGCCCCTTCTTTGTACCCCTTCTGTTGGTGTTGTTTCTGTTTGGTTGGTTTGGCTTTATTTTTTTCCCTCCCCTTTTTAGTATTTTTTTTTTCCCTCCGTTTATTATTATTATTAATTATTTGATTTGATTTGGGTAAATTCCCTTCCTTTAACGAAAATATTAACTCTGAAGTGGAAATCCATGCCCCCTGCCATTCGGAAGAATCGGGTCTAATATGCCAGTGACATCCCCGCCTTGCAGCAGTCGCGATGAAGGAAAAATCCAAGAACGCGGCAAAGACTAGACGGGAAAAAGAAAATGGAGAATTCTACGAACTGGCCAAACTCCTGCCCCTGCCCTCGGCCATCACCTCTCAGCTGGACAAGGCGTCCATCATCCGCCTCACCACCAGCTACCTGAAAATGCGAGCCGTCTTCCCCGAAGGTAAAATCACCGCCAGGGCTGACGGGGAGGCGCCGCGGGCCGAGAGAGAACGGGGACGGSGTGGTGGGGTGGGCACGACCCGATCAGCGTCCTGGCAGGCGGGAGGGGACGCCTGCAGGGGTCCCAGAACGGGGTGGTGAGAGAGGGGGGATTGAGGGAAAAGCCGCCGGGCTGGAAATGAGCCCAGGGAAGAGAAGGCAGCGCTGCGCTGCCCCAAACCCGGCGATGGCGGGAGGCAGAGCCGGCCGGTTCATCCCCATTTCTCCCCCTCCTCCCTGGCTATCGATTCGGCTCCGTTTGCTCGGGGGGACCGTCCCGAAGAGAGCGGGCTCGGTTCGTGCCTGCAGCCCCGGAGGAGCCCGGCCGGCCCCCGGGGATGGCCCCTCGGCACGGCGCTTCCCGTCCGGGCACGGCCTCGGGGAAAAAACAGAGTGGTTGTTATTATTATTTTGTTTTGCTTGGAGTTTTCTGGAGCTGGGGAAGCAGGCTGGGAATTAAGGCGCGGCGGCTTCGCAGCGAGGCCCTGCACCTTCTCCTGGGGCCGGGCAGAGAGGGGAAGGAGGCTCCGATCCCAGCCCGGCCTGAAGCGGCGCCGGGACCCCGCTKCTCCCCGGCCGGGGCTGCGGCTCCTCCGGTTCTTTTCGGGGACACCCAGCAGCGAGCGCCAGCACCGCTCGGGATTTGGGGAGAATCAACCCCCCGGGAGCCTCGCACCATCCCACTGAACACCCTTGGGGCGGCCCGGGGCGAGGGGAGGCTGGGGGCCGGCAGCCGAGGGGAGCCGCTGACCGCCCGTGCTGTCCGTGCGGCCGCGGAGCTGATGGCAGCCGCACGGTGAAGCGCTGGTCAGTGCCTGCGGGTGGCTAAATAAAGCCCAGCTGCCCCGCTTTGTCATTTGTTTGTGSCTCTCCGGACCGGGAGGAGCAGGGTGAAGGAATTAGCAAATCCCGGAGTGGATGGTCTGCTCTCCGTCACGGTTTCTAGGGAGCTTTATTAAAAGGGCCAAAAAAAACCCAAAAAACAAAAACCAAAAAACCAACCCCCTCAAAAAAACCCAACCAAAAAATATAAAGGGGGAGGGGGGCGGAATAAAAGCTCCCTCCCAACCCGAGCAAAGCTTACCGTTATGGCAATTTAATTCAGAAACTTCGGGAGCACGGAGGAGCCGTGCTTTGGGAAGCCGGGGCTCCTTTAGCGTGAGCTCCCGAGGCACGCCGAGGTAACGCAGCAAGGGAAGCGAGGCGCTGCTCCGCCGCTTTTTCCAGCCATTATTACCCATCGGGAAATCTCCCGATGAGAAACAGAGCGTCGTAATTTCGAGGGGGGTCACTCGCCGGCCGTGCCTGGGGAACACGACCCCCAAWGCCTTTGATTTAGGAGGGAGGAAAAGCGGCACGTTTCGAGATGCTGCTGGATGCGTCCCGGCTTTTCCAGCCCTGCTGATCCTCGAGAGCAAMAAGACGACCCCGAGAGCAGGTTTATACCCACAGCTCGGGTGTGTTTYATGTGTCTGTCTTCCCTAAACAGGCCGGGCGTGCGCTTCCGCACACTCTGCTTATTAAGGGCAACGTTTAAATGCATACAGCGAATTCCTGATCTTTCATCGTCTTAAGTACGGCTGGAAATACATTTTAAACCAAAGCTTTGCATCCAGGGATGACAGGCCGCGGAAACTACCGCCTCCGGTCCCCGAGTCCTGCGTTTGGTGCCTGGGAGGGTGGAGGGGAAAGGGGGGAGCCGGAGAGAGGCGGCTGCGGCCAGTGCCCGCTCCCCCGCCGGCTGCAGAAGGATTTTATGGGGCGSGGGGGTTCTTCCACACAGTTCCGCATTACCCAGATTCCCTCTCCTTTCGGGATATGTCCGTGGAAGGAGCGGAGGGGGATCCCCATCTGTCCGTCGTGTCTCCCCCTCCTCATAATCGGCTACTGGTTTCCAGTTGGCTTTACTGGGAGGGGAAACGGGGAGTGCAACAGCCCAGAAAGGCTTCCCCTCCCGGCTGAGATCCCGGGGCGGCGAGACCYGGGGAAAGGGCCCCATGGCGAGGTTTGGACCCGATGGGTGGGGGGCACCCCCGTCCCATCCTGGCKCATGAAATAAAGGTGGGCACGTACCAAGGCCTCTCCACCCCGGCCTCTGCTGCGGGGCAGCGGGAGCCGCGATGCGCTCCCACGGGAGCTGCCCCCGGAGCGGGGGTCCGGCACCCCGGGCTGTCCCAGCTGTCACCCCATCAGGCTTAAGGAGGTGGCAGCATGGGGGGACGTGTCTGGGACGCCACCAGACGCGTGCTAGGCCCGGACTAGCAGCAGCCAGCGCCATCAGAAACGTTGTTCAGCTGCAGACCTGGCTTCCAGTTCTGTCTAGACTGGAGGGAAAGAGAGAGGGAGAGAGAGAGGGCTGTGTTTTTAAACCCTCGGTGGATGGTTTCCCCCCTTATTTGAYGCGATCTGACACGTAGTTTAGGAAAAGTTTGAGACCCTCAGCGAGTTGATTGATCCCAGCACTTCGACAGGGCTCGTCAGGGCTTGGGAAGGTTTCCTGCTCAGCCCGGCCAGGCTTTTGCCGAAGATGGACTGAACTCGCAGAGGAGCCCACTCAGACTCCAAGAAGCGAGAGTGAAAGGGGATTTCTACCCCAGCTCCTTTCGCCCTCAGAGTGCAAGCCCTGGAAGGGACAAATTCGAACTCCTCTATCACAGATTGTGCCCTGCGGTATCGCTGCGACCTTGAGATTCAGGAGTTAAAGTTGGGACACGGCAACCTTCAGCCTCCCCCGCGCTCCGGTTCTTTAA
>NW_026623539.1:676797-688642 GCF_030028575.1 Malurus melanocephalus
CAGCTTTCGGCCGCGGAGAGGAGCGGGAGGCACGGCACATCCCCGCTCAGCCCTGCTCTTTCTCAAAGCKCCTGTGATCGGGGATTTTCCCCCTCTCGGAGGTTCCCCTCGCCGGGCCCGAGGAATCCCCGCTCCCTCCAGAGCCATCGCGGCTCCTGGGATCCTCCGGTGCCCTCGGGGCTGAGATCCCTCACCTCGCTGCAGTCGGGGCTTGGGAAGAGGGGTCAGGGCTGCCCTCGCCCCGCTGCCTCCCCCTCCTCCCGGGGTGACAGCAGAGCCTCGGACCTGCCTCAACGAGGGGCGCAAAGCACAGGGGCAGCCGCTCGGGAACTTCCCTGGGCTCTCCCGTCCGAGGGAGGCACAACCGCGCTGGGGAAAACCCAAAAACCGGGAGAGGCAGCGAACCCTCGGTGATTGTCGCTGCCCCGAGGGTCCCTGTGAAGGATGGGGGACCTTGCGCTCCGGGGGAGCCGAGGAACAGCCCAGCAGACACAAAGGAAATACTCCAAGTTACAGGGCAACCCGATACTTAACATAATACATGGCTAAGTAATTCTTTTAGCAGAATCCCGAGCTGAAAAGCTACCGGGCTTTCAAATGTGTGTGTGGACGAACTTACGTATGCGGAGACCAAAGGTGGGAGCTGTTCCCAAATATTTCTACATCTCATTACAGTTTAACTCAGCCCGCTCCCTCCCTGGAAACTGGGAAATGGTACAAAGCGAATATTGAAGTGCTTTGAAAACAGCCAGAGATGTCAAAAGGCGCAGGRAGCGGAGCGGGATTTTGTCCGTGTTTGCTTGGAGAGGGACGCGTTGGTACTAAAATCCCCCCGGTTATTAACTGCAAAAGCAGCACGAAATTTGGGGTGTTTGTGTAAAACCCTCTGTGATTTCGGGCGGGCTCTGTCGGAGCCGGAGCTGCCGCCCGGTGCCCGGAGAGCTCTGCGGGCACAGTCGCCCTTGGGGCCGGTTTTTTCCCGTGTCAGGCATCCCGGTCCTGCTCTGCCCGCACGGCCCGGGCCCGGCGGGGACAGACACCGGTACAAACACCGGTAAACGCAGGGCAGACGAGCAGAAGGGCTCATCTCGCCGTGTTTTCTGGAGTGCCAGGACACAGAAGGTTGAGCCTGGGACTGCCTTGGGCCGTGCCAGCTCCGCCGGCCGGGCCGGGCTCTGCCGCTGAGCCCAGCGCCGGCTTTTCGGGCTTTACGCTGCCTGCAGCTCCCGGGATCCCCCCAGGATGATCCCTGACCCTCTAAGGAGCCGCGCTCAGGGCCAGGCCACCCGCACTGGTGCTCCCGGCATTTGCGGGAAGGATGCTCCAGCTACCCGCTAGCAGGGAATTCTCTTCGTGGGCCAGCTAAACCCTGCTGTGAGGGGRCGTTTTAAAATGTTTCCTTCCAAACAACCCTTTGGGCACCGCAGCGGTGGCTGAGCCGGGTCGGACAGCCGGCAGCTCCCCAGACGGGGATACCTTCCCACCCCAGCGCACTYCCAGCCCGATGGAGCGGCGCAGGAAAGGCTCGCKGTGTATCGTCAGCGATTTTGGCCCCGCTCCAGGCCGATGAGTGAATTTGTGCGTTATTTGCTGGCTGGGCAGGAGCAGCCCGGCGGAGCCTGTTGCATCCCTATGTTTACAGGACGCAACGCCGCGCGTTCGCAAATCTTTGGGAAGACGAGTTAATGGGCTTTAGAATATTATTTATATAATGCTTTTTCGAATGCGAGGGTTTATTCGTTCATTTTTCACGTTTAAAGCAATCTGCTGGCGGATTAAATGGTAAAATCACCGGCTTTGAGATAAGCTCAGACGAATGCCAAGCTGATCCACCGAACGTGTTTACGTCTGATGTGCGTTCGCGATTGCAACTTCAATTTATAATTTCAAAGRGAGCAAATGTGAGAAAGTGACTTATTTTTAGTCAGGGCTAGGAAAGAACCTCAAAACCTGTGCAGATTTGGGGGATGCTGTGAAAGGAACGAATTTCCTCGTACGGCTGGGGCAGAGACGCTGCTCGTTCTCGGAGAGCTTCGTCAGCGGCTCAAGAAATAAATCTGCTCCGTCTTTCGGAATGTGAGAGCTCAGGACAGGTTTTCCACCGCTGTGTGTGACTCCCTTTGTAGGGTTGCAATCTCATATTTCGAGATTTGTAATTCGTAAATCGAAATGTGAGCAAACCGCGCGGCACAGGGACAGACTCTGGAGTGTGAATTTGTTGCCGAATCGGGAAAGAAACCGCAGGATGACTCTGCGATTCCCAAACTTTTCTCCCCAGACGAAAACGCGTTTCAGCGGAAAGGGCGTTTTGACGTGTTTCTGGAAGTTTAGGAGCCCTTTCCAAACGGAGAATTAGGAAAAGGTGGGAAAAAGCGCGAGTTTTCGTTTGGTTCTTCCGAGCGAATTTCCCGGCGCTTGGCAAAGGCTTCTTTCAGAGTAGGGAAGGTGTCCTTCCCCTTCCCACGGGAAAGCGCATTTCCGGGATTGGAGGGACCCGCAGAGACGGACACTGGGTGGGGATGCAGTCACCGCCTTTTGGGAATGGTCCTGGGCGCTGCTACTGCCTTGGGACGGCGGAAAGGCGGCTTCAGGGCCGCCCAAGGCCCCCAGTGTCCCCTGCTTGGCGTGGGAAGCTCCTCAGTGCTTTCCCGGAGGGAGCGGAACGTGGAACCCGGCTCCACTGACACCGGGACGGGAATCAAACCTCGGGGGAAGYGGCGCGGCAGGCGCGTCCTCCCCGCCGCCGCTCCCGTGGGGGATCCTGCCCATGCCAAGGGATGCCCCAAGAGTGGAGAGAAACCCCCCATCATTTCCAGACCAGGTTTAAGCGGCCAAAGCACAGACGGATCCGTGAGGGCTTCAGGAGGGGCGTTCAGAATCACGGAGCTGGAGTGCAGGGCAGGGATTTCTGCCAACTTTTCCCTCCTTCCGGAGGCGAYGGGGGCTCCTGCCGCAGCCGGGAGGAGGGAGTTTTCTTTGGAGGCACCTGGGCGGCAAGGGAGCACCGGAGAAAACACGGGGCTGGGTTTTATGGCGGTGTACCCGTGTGCCGGGGCGATTGCAGAATTCCAGGCCGGCAGCACCGAATCCCCGCCTTTCATCCCGGGCCGCCGACCCTTCCGCAGCGCCCTCCGAGGCCTCCCCGAAGCCGAGGGTTGGCTTTTCTCTCCGAAAAGGAGGCACTGAATGGATGAGATCGCGTCCCTCCATCTCCCACGGGCAGTGGCAGCTCTGCCATCAGGTGCCAGCAGCAGTGTCCAGCCCTGTCCCTGGCGCGGTGGCGGTCTCAGCTCCAGCCTGCTTCTCACGCAGGAAGGGAAAAACAAACAAACAAACAAACAAACCAACCGACACGCAAACCCCAGCGCACCCGCCCCTCCTCGCCCCAGGCCGCCTCCATCAAACACATTTCACTGTCACCAAGGCGGTGTGGGGCGTCCCCCGAGCCGGGGTGGGCTGTGGGGTCAGTGGGGTTGGATGGGTCCGTCCCGTCCGTGCGCAGATGAATGGTCAGCGGGGGCAGTTCATCCCCGATCGAGCTCCGGCCCTATTTACTCTCCTCAGTCTCTTGGGCAGCTCGGGAGTGGCCRGACAGAGGGACAGGAGAACGGGAACGGGGACGGTGCCGCTGCAAGGACGGACCAGCCCGGCGGGCCGTGGGAGCGGCTGCGGCCGGGGTTGATGGCTCTCGGGGATGTCCAGAAAAAGAGCAATTCCCTTCCAATCCCCGTGTGTAGAAGGGACTCAGCCTTTCCCACCTCTCTTCCCGCCGGAGAAGGGGGGTCAGGGGCAGCGCAGGTCCCGCCGGGGAGACAGGARGGACCCGGCCCTGCTTCCTGCTCTGAGCAGCTCCTTGCTTTCCTTGCAGGTCTGGGTGACGCCTGGGGACAGCCGAGCAGGATTGGGCCCTTGGATAACGTGGCCATGGAGCTCGGATCGCACTTGCTTCAGGTAGTGGACGCCTTCCTCCTCCCGTACGCACTGCGCATCGGAAACCTGGGGTTGAGGTGTTGCCTCTCCTCCTCCTCCTCCTCCTCCTCGTTCTCCACTTTCTCATCACCCCCGCACCACGCCAGGAGTCTGGGTGAAGCCTTCACCTCATTCCGGAGCCTCGCCGGGCTGGGAGAGCAGAACACCGAGCCTCCAACCACTTATATTCCCATTATTTAATTTTTTCGTCTTTTATACTTTTATAGTTTGATATTGGCCGAAGCGCTGGAATGGGGGGCTCATCCCCTCCTGCCAGCCCTTAAAGCTTTAATCAGCCGCCCCAAAAGTGCCGGAGATGTCCCCAAGAAGCCCCCGGAGAAGGGACCGGGGACCGGCATTCCCCGCCGGTGATTCGGGAGGGGAAACCTGGGAGGGAGCGCCGGGGTCCCGAGGAGGGGGAAGAGCACCTGGATTGGCTCTCCAATGGGCTTTAGCACCCGAAAATGCCATTATTCACATCCCGGTGATCTGCCCTGGAGTTCCTCTGAATTCTTCCCGCCCAGCAGAGTTTTGGAAGTTGCAGCCGGTGCGAGCGTGCCAGCAAGAGGAGAAAAAAAAGAATTGCGTTTAGCTCATTTTTGAAAAAAATACGTGAACTTAACGCAGCACGGGTTTTCTGGCCTATTTTTTGTCGATTTTAAAGAGCCAGCAAAGCGCAATCGTTTAACGGGAGGGTTTATGGGGGAGGTTAATGCCTGGTCACAGAGCTGGGGCTGTTTTCACTGCTCGTTCGGCTGGGGATAAAAACCTCAACAGAAAAATCTCTGTTCGGGCTCCGCGGCCGCGCTGTCGCCGGGAGGATTTGCCCACTCCGCTGTCCCCTCAGCCGGGGGGTGAGATGTCGCGGTCCCCAAGCTTCAGCGGCCGGGGAGGTGAGGTGGGAAAGCTGTGCCAGCTCCCCCGAGCTTTGGAATGACGAGCGCAGTCATTTATTTGCTCCCATGGAACATCCCCGCTTCTCCTGGGGGAAAAAAGGACAGATTTTGGGAGGCTGATTTGGAAAGGGAGGCTCTGACCGCATCCAGGCAATGCCAGAGCKCAAAATTATCCCCTGGGAAGGCATTTCCAGACTTGACAATTATTTTTTTAGGCAGCCGATGTCATCTCAGCTATTTCAGAGTCCCGAGCCCACCTAGAAAATTCCAATCCAGCTCTGTGTAATGCTCTATATGCATAATATAATAAATAAATTACAATACATGCCCGGTCATACAAATCATTGTTACATTCGCTCCTCCTCCTCCTCCCTGTTGGCTGGTCCCCGTTTTGTTTGGCATTAATTGAATTTACACAAAATTAAATGCTGACCACCTGTAACAGTCATTTTACAGTTCAGTTATTCCTGAATGAAAAAAGCTGAACGTTTTAATAAACACCCATTTACTGCAATTTTTTTTTTTTAAATTTTTAAGGCTTCTCAGGCTGAAGATTTACATGTAAGTTTTCAGCTCCAATTGGCTTTTCTGTACATGGAATTTTGGGATGTGTTGCTCCACATGATGCAGTATCAGCAGCTTTGACATGGGTTTAGTTGTGATATTGGGAAAAGGAATTGCAGAACAACAGTGTTTAAAAACAATGCTAAGGTGTAATAATTMATTTCCCATTATAATATTTCCACAAAATTTAATGTATGCTTAAAAAAGAAAAAGCAAAGAGTAATCTGGTTTCAATTATATGCTGTAGAGTCATTAGTAGGCCAGAGAATAATTTRGAATATTTTCAAGTATTTTGGTGTGGCATTGTAGGTGCACGAAGCAGACAGKATTTTATTGCTTCTCTTCTGGTTCAGTGACATTAAATGGATTAAAACAGGTGGTTTTTTAACCAAAGTACTGTAAAAACTGTTTCTCTCTTCCAAATATATTGTCCAGTGATGTTCACATGTGTGAATATTCCCTGAGATTCACAGGCTGTGTGTGGATCAAAGCTTTCTACACTGGGGAGACACAATGGAGACTTTTTGATATCAGATACTTTGGAAAAAATGCCTGAAATTGGGCACTGAAAAGTCAAGGACCGCCAAACTGAGAGGTTTTGTGCCCAAATCATGGCCAGTTTTGGCTAAGCTTTACCACATTCYTTTTTTTCTCATATAAATAATTCCTGACTAAATCAAACTTGAGTTTTTACTCACATAAGTAATATTTGCCTCCCAGCCAATATCCCCTCAAGAAGAATTTGTAGGATTGGATCTCAGCTTTACATCGGTTGAGGTTTGCAGATTGCAAGGATAACAAGCACAAACATCTCCCTTAAAGCGAGATAAAGTTTTGAATGCTGACTTATTCTGCTTTTTKGGGGGGGAAATTCCCATAGTTACAGAGCAGAGAGCCCTCTRTTCAGAAATCCATTATTGAAAATAMAGCCCAATTTAAACACTGCTTATGGTGCCATTAAATATATTGCAAATAGCAGTGAGCTGGCTCTGCCATAAAAAATGGCTCAGGCAGGGCCTGACTTCCCCCTGAGCGCCGCAGAGCTCAGGATTTGGGCTAGGCACTAAAAAAAGCCTGAATCAACAGCAAAACATTCTGTGAAAGTGGAGCAGCAAAGCTGCATCTGCAGGGGAATGAGGAGGATTTGACACTCCCCCTGAGTTTGAGGGATCAGCATCAGATAAACGTTTCTATCCCTTAAATTTTGCTGTTTTCTGCTGAAGTCAGACAGAAATAATCCTCAAAAATACTTTTTTTTTCCACGATAAATGGTCTAAACAGATTTCTCCCTTTTCATCCTGTGCATTTCTCTTTATTTCAGACTCTGGATGGCTTTGTTTTCGTCGTGGCGTCCGATGGCAAAATAATGTACATTTCCGAAACGGCGTCTGTGCACCTCGGCTTGTCTCAGGTACGGGGTATTCACTCCGAAATCTAAAACACGAATAAAATAAAGCTGCTAAATGCAAATTTGGAACCTCACACCGGGACTTTGATTTTCTATAATGTCATTTTTGTCAGAGCTGTTTGAAGCTTTGGCTTTTTTCCTCTCCTGAAAGCGACCTGGGTAAAACTCAAATTTCCTTCGCTTCCCACCACGTCAGGCCCGCCTTAATATCTGCGCTTGTTCATTGTATTTTACTGCTCATTACCTTTTAGCAGGGCCATAAATAATATGATATTGCAAATTGCAGATCTGCACAGAGCCTGAAACCCAAGGCCAGAGCCGGCGCGGTAACGCAATAGGGCTGAAATAAAGCCCCGAATCCGGCTCTGGGAGCTCGAGATTGTGTGAGATATTGAGGCTGCCTATGAAAGGGAGAGGAAATCTGATGTGGAACATGAGTTTTATGGTAAATGTGCTTGAGGAGGGGAAAGGGAAAAAAAAAAAAAAGAGGAAAAGGGGGGCAGATTTATGAGTGTTCACATGGAATTCAGGGTAGTTTTTCCTGAGTTTTTCCAGCTCAGTGGTCTTTTCAGTAAAGCATTTTATATGGTTGTGATAGAACTCATAAAACTCGGTTTACTACTGTTCTGCACCAGAAGTATGAGGGGGGGGTTTGTTGGTTTTTTTTTTCTTAGATGGACATTTCTGATTTTTTTTTCTTTTTTTTTGCCTTCTTAGGATAGGCATGAGGGCAAAGAGCATGAAATGATTGTAGAATGCAGCTTTCTGTGCCTTCATCTTAAACTGAAATTCGTTGGTAGCACCTGAGCTGAAGTTTGCCAAAGCCCTGTAGAAAAAAATTTCTTATTAATTTCAGCAGGCCCTGGATGAGACCTGCACCAAGTTTTGTACCAAACACTTATAAATAAATAAAGTGAAATAAAGACTAAGCAGCAGGGGGGAGAAGAATGAGGAGACGAAGGTGAGAGGGAGGAGAATATTCTGAAAATATCAGCTTCATTTGGCTGTTACAGGAAACAGGGAGGGGACTTTATTGGTGGGGATTAAATGTATACTTTAATTTTGATAATAATTAATATTTTTAATTGAAAAAATGAAGTGAAGTTCTTTGGATGTGTGTTCATAACAGCAATATTAGCATTAGTGGCTATGACAGAAAATAGAACCCAAGGGCTAGAGAAAATAAAAATATAAACCCATAAACACCATTGTTAAGCCCCTCTCCTCTCATATCTTTAAAAAAATCATTTTGAGGATCAAGAACCTCCATAGATTTGTTTTCTGCCAACTTTTAAAAATATGACCTGAAAACTTCCCGAGTTCAGTTTGTTCCATTTACTCTGTCTTCGTATAACATTAATGTTTAATACCACCTAATTAATGTTTAAATTCCTTCAAATTCCTTTAGTTTTAAAACAAACTTTCCTACAGAATGGCYGTATTTTCTACTCCTTTTTCACCCTGGGTTTCTCTCACTGAAAATTTTTACAAGGATGCATCCGGCTGCTGGAATCCATTCATTCTATCTGTGCAGTTATCCCAAAGCACTGAGCATTCCCATCCATCCATCCCAGAATAGAAATTCCCCCTCCCTGTGTTGTTTGCTCCCTGATCTTCCAGGTTTTGCCCCAAAATTGTTCTTTTGGAGRAATACCCAGCCACCAGATCTTGTAGGTCTCAGTGCTATCCAGCCATTTGGGGCAATTCAAGACTTGTAGGGTCAGTGGGATGCTGAACAGACTCTGGAGAGGAATTGGGAGTGCCCCACTGGGCACTGCTGAAATAAAAAAGGATTTTTTTTTCTATAGGGCTTKGGCAAACTTCAGCTCAGATGCTACCAACAATTTCAGYTTAGGACGAAGGCACAGAAAGCTGCAATCTACAATAAATTCAGGCTCTTTGCCCTCATGCCTATCCCAAGAGGGCAAAATCCCATTTATCCCTTGTGATCACCTGCCTGGAGTGAATCTCACGTGCGTGGAAACATCCACAAACCCTCAGTGCAGGAGGTGCTGATAAAACCCAGAGGGTTTGGTCCTGCTGCTTTTTGAAGGGAGTGCAATCAGCAAAATCCCAAATCTTCCCCTTCAGCAGGGGTTGGTAAAYAAATAACTTAGAAAGTTGTTTGAAATTTCAGGCTGTGTTTTCAATTCTCAGAACCCAGAATTTCCTAGTGCTCAGGGGTTTATTTATAAATAAAACCCAGTTAAATAGGGAGTGAGTCCCACTGATTTATTTATCACCAATCTGTTCTTGTTCTGCCTCAATATTCTATTTTTGAAGGGATAATTTTGCTTCACCAGGCAGCACCAGCGCTAATATTGGGCTGAACCCATTAACCCTGGGATATTCCTGTCAGCTTCCCAACCCTCTCAAGGAGTTCTTGTTCCCACTCCTCTGCAAATCACTGGGATTTTTGCCTCTGACAGCAACAAGAATGGGATTGGTCAGGAGAAGGAAATTCCCCCGGCCATAATTCCACATTTCATTTCCAACAAGTGCTTTGCCAGAGCTGCAGCCAACACAAGCTGAGAGCAGAGTGGTGCTGATGGCAGAAAATCTCCTCCAGTGGGCACAGAAAGGCCTTTTTATTAAATAATTCGACAATTAACTAGGCCACACGTCCGTTTCCAGTTCAAGKGCCATTTGTTTCGAAATATATATTTTAAGTGGATAAAAAAGCCATTTAAAAATATTTTTGCAGGGTATTTTTGGAGACCTGCTACAGTGGCCTTTATCTTCTGGTAGGTCCTGAATTTAATTTCAGGAAAAAATTTGAGCTGGAGAAAAAGCTGGGGTGGTTAAACCAGTCATAAATTTAAACCAGCACTAAGGATCGTTTTTAAGCACGGCTTTGCTCAGTTCTTCCTGTCTAGAAATTGAATTTCTGACAATCTCCATCTTCATTTGTGGCCCGGTCACTTCACTTGTGGCTTTGGAGGTTGATTTGCTCCCAACTCCCAGTAAAAATTATAAATTCTGGTGCAGGACCCTCTCCTCCTCYTCATTCCAGCTGGCCCCAGAACAGTGATGAACTGGTTTGTACTGGCTGGGATGGCCAATTTCTTACCTCTTTTTTTCCTCTTACCTTTTTTTTCTTTGGGTAATAAAAATTTTCGAATTCCCCAAATACTTTTTTCCCCTAGGAACCCAAAGGCACAAAAAGGAGAGGAAAATCCTCTTGTGAAACRATGGGGAAAGACACATCTTGGTTTAAAAACACATTTTGGTTTTAAGACACATTTTAATTTTAAGACACATTTTGATTTTAAAACACATTTTAATTTTGTTTGGAAGGCCTGGAGTTTATTCCAGCTGTTTTCTTGAAGCCAAGCTTATCTTTGATTATCTCAAAACATTTCACCGCAAACATCCGAACTCTTCCACGAGTTTATTTTGCATTCATCAAACAAGTTTTTGAGAGGCAAAATATGTAATTATTCACTCTAGAGTCCACCTACTTAGTCCTGTGTGTTTATTATGAAAAAACATAAATTCAGAGTTYCCCATAAAGGCCCTGTTAGTAGGAAATGGTGATATTTGGTAGTAAGCAGGTATTTGCAGCTATTAAAAACTGCCTCAAGGAAGCTGCTTTCATAACCTGAGGCACAGCATTTTAGCTCAAGGAATCGAACCATATAATTTATTATTTTTTTTCCATGTTTTCAGTGTTTCATTGTGGGTTTTAAAGGAGCTCTGCCTAGCCGGAGGCCATGGAGAGGTTCCAAATTATGATCTATATTTTGGTTATTTGATTCTGGCATTGCCCCCATCTCCTTGCTGGTGGCTTTATGTCTGAAAGTCAATTTTTAAAGTAAATTTTTAAAGTATTTTTTAAAGGTAATTTTTAAAGTCCATTTTAAAAAAGTCTATTTTTAAAGTCCATTTTTAACATAAATTTTAAAAATAAATTTTAAAAGTCCATTTTTAAAGTCCATTTTAATGTAAATTTTTAAAGTAAATTTCTAAAGTGAATTTTTAAAGTCCATTTTAAATGTCAATTTTTAAAGTCTGTTTTTAAAGTCCATTTTTAAAGTCTGTTTAGGGGTCAGCTTTGCACCTCCACCTCCTGCTGGTTATGTTGGGGTTGCAAATAAACCCGTAAGGATTGAAACCTTTTCTGTGTTTATAAAAAAGGAAAACCAGGCATTGTTTCACAAAGAATTTTAGGCTTGAGCTTTAGACATAAATCCTGGGATAAAAAGGCATTTGGGATAAAACTGTGACCTCRGGGCTGTGAATGCTGTGAAAAAATGTGCATTTCCATGAGGTATCATTCTAAAATAGGTGATGAGTTTGGGAAAAGCAGGAGATACCCCTGAGTTACACTTTTTAACAGATAACATCAACTCCAGTTGAKGAGGCTGGTCACCTTAATCAGTTTATTTTATGTAAGAATAAACTGTATCAGTTTATTCTATATTGAAGGGAGAGATTGTTTACACACAACCACCCATTAATACTTTTCTTTTTTTGGAAGATAAATTCTCTSATAAAAATGTTTTAATTTTGAGGGCAAAATATTCAGGGAAAAGAAATCACTCTTAACCAAATATAAAGTAATATAAACAAGGTTGTAAGTGAAGCTCCTTTTGGTTTGAACAACGAGCACAGAATGACAATTTTGTCACATTCTGAAAATGAAATGTCCATCACCAGCAGAATTTTTAGATTTTTTTTATTTAGGGGATTGTGATATTTATGAAGATACCTGTGGACATTTGCAGGATGCATCTCCCCTTGTAATTTATAAATAAACAGAAGCATTGCCAGACATGACTCACAGTCAGATTTTGTATTTTCCTTCCTCCCTGACAAAAAAAAATGATTTGGGGTGTTCCTGCAACAAGTCCCCACCTGTTTCTGTCCTGAAAAGCAGCAGCCAGGGCTTTTCAAAAAGAACTTCGTGAGGAAATTTTATAAATGGAGCAATGTAAATAATCTTCTTCCCTTCCCTTCCCTTCCCTTCCCTTCCCTTCCCTTCCCTTCCCTTCCCTTCCCTTCCCTT
>NW_026623539.1:689049-695897 GCF_030028575.1 Malurus melanocephalus
TTTTCTCTCTCTCTTTCTCCATCTCTCCTTTTTATTCTCTTTCTTTCTCACTTATGATCCCCAACTCAGTGACATTTCAGCCTGGTTGGAACATCAGACCAGTGTCGATATTTTTGTGTTTGCAAGGAGGGGCTGCTGGAAAAGAGCAGTGGGGAAAAGGTGGTTGGGGRAAAAAAAGAAATAAAGTGAGTTTTCATAGCCATGGGAAGGGACATTCCATGAATAATGCAGAAAATGGAAGGATGAGGAACATTTCCAGAAAAAAAGATTGCTTTGTGGGGCCGACGACTTTACTCCAAAGGAAAGGCAACTCACACATCTCAGCAGATCAGTGGGATTGCCTCAGAAGATTGCCTCAGCTCTGATTTGGGGTCCTGGGAAAAATAGGGCAGCCTGAGCTGCATCCCAAACCCGGCCTCGGGGCACTGGGTCACCCCTAAATCCATCCCTGAGCAATATGGGACTTTTGTTGGGGGTTTTGGGGCAAACAGAGCTAGCAGAGGGGACATGCCAGGCACACGGTGCTTTTCATGGGTGCCACAGCGGGATAGGCAGGAATACATCCTGCTGCAGCCAARTTTAGGGGAGAAGGGGGAATTCATGGATATTTAGGGCAAATCTGTGCTGGGCACATTTGCTTAGAGCAGTGAAAACCCATGGAAATCTGCTTTTGGGATTCGCTGTGAGCCCTTGCCTGCTGAGGATGGAGGGCGGTGGGAAGGACACRCAGGAATTTTCTGGGAGCAGGGGTTGGCTCTGGAGGATCAGCTGGGTGCAGGTGAGAGTTTCTGGGAGGAAGATCATTGGGATCAACCTGGAGGAAGACAATTTTTATTTTAATTTTTGTCTTCTTGAGAGACATTTACCCAGTTCAGAGTTTTCCTCCTGTTTGTGGCAAATTTTTTGTGGCAATTTCAGGTTCCTACAGCTGCTCTGATTTATGGCCTCRTCCCCAGCTCCAACAGGAGCTCCCCTGTCCCTGCTGAAACCCCAGAAATTCCCCCAAAAAACCTTCTAACACGAAGCTCTGCTGGAGAAGGAATTGATTTGGATTATTGGTGGTTTGGACAATGGCTTGGCCACCCTCAGCTGACGTTTTACAGTGGGAGTGGGGTGACCCGGCCGCGGGGAGCGCGGGGGAATTTAGGGACAGAGAATGACCCTGCTGTTCATGTCCCACATCTTTCCCAGGTGGAGCTCACTGGGAACAGCATCTACGAGTACATCCACCCCTCGGACCATGACGAGATGACCGCTGTCCTCACCGCTCACCAGCCCCTCCATCCGCACCTCCTGCAAGGTACTGCTGGGATCTGGGGTTAAAATACCACAAAAAAGGTAAAAAAGGGAACAATCCCAGGCTGAAATGTAGCAAATTGCAACTCAAACCATTCAATGAATCCATAAATTTGTATTTATCATATTTGAAGCTCCAATGGAGGAGCAGCATGAATTTAGCCCCATAACCCAGGATTTTTTGTTGTTGTACTAAATAATAAATTTATTATTTAAATTATTTAGGAATAAAGTTCCCTAAATTAAATAATGCCTTCCATGCCACAGAGCCTGCAAAGTTTTAAACAGGTTTTTATCTGTAGCCCAGTGGCTGTTTCATCTCTTTTATTTTGTCTTCATTTCTGAGGTTGCAGAAGTCTCGTGATGGCCTGGCTGGGCTCAGCTCAGCTGCACAGTCTGAACAAAAAAACAACCCACAAAACATCAGGGAATCTGTAAATCGAAGGACATTTAAAATATTTTAAATATAATTATTAAATTCAAAGCTTGGGCAAAAAACAGACCTAAGGAAGAGCAGAAAAGGGTTTGGTAAATGACCTGGGTTAGAAAATCTCATTAAAAAGAGAGTTTTTGAGGAAAATAATGTCCTCTTGCCTTGGCATCACCCTGGCCGTGCTCAGCCACCCACAGGAATATCGACACCACCCTGAGGGAGYTGGGACTCCAATGTTGTGACTTCTGCATCAGCACCCAACAATATTCTCATTCTTGCACTTGCTTCTTCAATAGTTTTGCTGCCTCAGGGGCGATTCCTTGAATTTTGGAAGATCAGCACTGATCTGGCTCCATCTCAATTTGCTTCCACTCATRTTTCACCATTGATTTATCAGCTGCAGCTCCCACCCTGCCAGTTTTTGTCAGTCTTTTCAAAGCACAGCTCCTAAAAAACATGAGGAATTAGGATCGGGCTGGTTTTGGTTTTTTGTTGGTTGTTTTTTTTTTTGGTTTGGGTTTTTTTTGGTTGTTTGTTTTTTTTTGGTTTTGGGGTTTGTTTTTTTTCCGGTTCTGGTGCCTGTGCTTTGTTCTGGCTTCTGTGATTCCATCAGGGAGAATGGTGCTCTCTCTGAATTCAGGGAAATTTGATGGGCYTGGAAGCACCTGGGCTGCTCCAAATRCTGAAAATGGAGGAATTATCTCAGYTTCCTTCTCTTTTCTTCCTCCCCAAACAGGTTGTCTTGGGAAAAACTCTCCCTYGGTGTCTTGGGAAGCAAACTCTTATTTTTCTCAAAATCTTCTGTAAGATTATTTCATACTTTGCTCATTCCTCTGTCAGAATTTTTTAAAATATTGATATTAAAAAAAAAAACAAACCAAACATTTCCCCCTTTTTTCCTACTTAGTGGTAAGCAGAGGAGATACCTCTGATATACAATATTTCAGGGTGATTTTGATGGTGGGACTGGAGAATTTTTTTAAGGGATCTTCCAGCCTCAGAGATTCTGTGAAACCCATGAGGTTTTGTGCAGGTTTTTTTGCAGGTATTTTCATACCTGCTGTCTTGGTAATGGCAATAACCTCCTATTTTTCTTATAATATAAAAAGATTTTAATTAATTATTAGTATTTTTTATGAATTTATAGTCAAAAGCAACAGATTTGGAYTAGTTTCTCTGTCAAAAGCAAATAACCCCATAGCTCTTCCTGTTCTTCCCAGATCAATTCCTCATTCTCTGTAGGTTCCTTTGCCTCATCCTGCATTTAAAAGGAAATTTAGGATAGGAATAAGCAAGATTATTTCAAATTTTGAAATCTTGAAAAATTTAGGATAGGAATAAGCAAGATTATTTCAAATTATGAAATTTTTAAAATTTTAGGATAAGAATAACGAAGATTATTTCAAATTTGGATCCATTTCTGTGTGTTTTGTAYCAAATTTTGTGCAGCAGAGGAAATGAATTAATAAAAATCTCAARGCAACAGCATCTCCTTTGAATTCCTAGACTTGGAGAAGGGAAATAAAGGAATTCAGCTGTGTTCTGTTTAGGGATTATTTTATTTTATCTTAGTTCTCTGTCTCTCACATGCAATGTATGGGTGTATCAAAATATCCACGCTCTGCACCTAAATCTTTTTAAAATGGACAAAATGAACCAATATTTATTTAATTTTGTCTTCCCTGCTTCAGTAATTCCCTTTCCTGCAGTGTTTTATGCACATAAATATCGAGATACAGCCTGAAACCTCCTGGCCTGCCATAATCAAAGMAGATTTCTTATTTAATCCAGTGAGACTTAAAAATTATTAATAAATGACAGGAATGAAACAACTTCTGTCTGTACCTGAGTAGATATTTTTGATGTTTAAATAAAACAAAGAGTTCTACAAATAACTTGGGACAGAGGGCAATGGAGTGAAAATGGTTTTATTAAAAAAAAAAAAAAAGAAAGAAAAAAGAGAAAACCAGACAATTTTAAAGAGCTTTTTTTTGCCATTTCAATTTGATATTCTCTCTTTTAATCTCTTAAAACACATCTGAATCACTGAGTCACTGGKTGGAATAAAAACTTCCCTTTTATACCTTAATTATGTCACAGACTTCTCCAATCTGGGGCATTGCTCAGGCGTAAAATCAATATTGCACTGCAGACACAGGCTTTTATATCCCAAATTTACAGCTTGGCTCCTGGAACCTGCCTTGCTTGAGATATTTTTTTCAGCTAAAACTCAGATATTTATATCCATTTTTTAGCCCAGGTGCTATTCCAGCRGTTGCAGCCAGATAAGATCTGTTTGGAGAGAAATAAAATCACAAATGTCAACAATATCTGTGCTTTGGGGTATTCTGTTGCTGATATCAAATAACCCAGAGCATGGATTATTTCTGACCTCCAGTTTTACAGTCTTTGGAAATTTGGATCTTTTAATTTATTTTGCAGGGAAACGTAAAATATTGCTTTGCATAAAATCAGGCATAGTGTGGATTTCTTTATGTAATCCTCTCTGTCACATTGCTTTTCTTTAGATAAGTCACTGGTATTAAAAAAAAACACTTTATATAATAATATATAAAAGTTTATTCTTTATATATGAGAAATAAATTAAATTTATAATATAAATAATATATTAATTACTAGTTTAGTGATATTACTAATATTATATTTTTATAAAAAATATATTAAAGCATAAGCCTTTAAAAATTATTACATTTCAGGGTTTTTTTAAGTTTGTCCTGGACTTTGTCAGGTTCCACGCAGAACAAGGCACAGCYTCAAACATCAGGTGTAGATTGTTTCTTTYGCTAAAAGACAGGGGAAATATTTGAAAAATCACATGACTCCAGAAGTTTGGACTTCATAGCAATATTAAAGGTAATAAAATTTGGGAATTTGGTGAGGGGAGTGCCCAGAGAAGCTGTGGCTGCCCCTGGATCCCTTTGAGTGCCCAAGGCCAGGCTGGACATCGGGGCTGGGAGCAGCCTGGGACAGTGGGAGGTGTCCCTGCCATGGCTGGGGTGGAATTAAATTATTTTTAAGGTCCCTTCCACCCCAAACCATCCCATAATTCTCTGACCTGTTTCGTTTTTCACAGAGATTGGGAAGTGTCTTGATGACTGTGTGCACAAATTTCCAAAGAAGCAAATCACTGGGAACTAAAAGATGGATTTAGAGTGAAAGAAAAACATTTSAAGGCATTATTGTTGCATTTCAGTGCAACATTTGTGCACTGAAACCACAAAAGCTCAAATCAGAATAATGCACACATTTATAATTAGGAGTCTGATGAGCCACAGAAGAAATATTCTCAGGGAAGCAGTGATTTTTTCCAATTTATATTTCTTCAGATTGMGGTTGAGTATCTTTGCAGAGGCAGAATTTAGGCAAAGAGAAGTTACTGAGGCCAGCACAGGMATAAAATGCTTTTAATATTTATATTGAATGCCCTGAAATGCCCAGGTTACCCCTCTGATCTCATTCTCCTTTGGATTCTAAATCTCCAGGCCCTGACTCGATGAAAACCATAAACCCCACAATCTGTGGAGGCTTTGGAGAATTTCAGCTTGAACTCAAAAAGTCTTTAAGCTGCTTTTTTCTTGCATGACCAGCACAGAAAATGTAAAGGAATAGGTGCAGATGCCTCGCTATGAAAGGAGCCGACAGCTGGACCCTTTCTGAGGGAGTTTTGRGGTGGGGAGAAAGAATAATCTCCCTGACACACATTAAATCAGGGAATGGCTCAGCAAAGCACCTCAGAGTCTTCACATGTAACCAAATAAATCCATTTAAAATCCAAATAAAACTAAATAAMTCCATTTTTTTTTCAGCTGGGGTGAGTTAGGAGGAAAAATCAGGGAGAGGTGAATAAAAGAGGAGAATATTTTAGTATCTGTTCCAAACTAAGTGTGCTGGCTGCGTTCAGTTCTCAGGTGATTTAAGGGTGATTTTCATGGTGGGCCTGGAGAATTTTGAAGGGCTCTTCCAGCCTCAAAGATTCTGTGAAATCCATGACATTTTCTACAGTTTTGCTTGTATCCAGAATCAGTATTCTCTCTGGACTCACATGGAGTTTGCTTGAAAGGACTCCCAAATATTGCTGGGAGTGTTCCTGCTCTGCAGCACCTCGGTGGCTTTGGGGTTGGTTTGGTACCTGGGAAGATTCAAACCTGAGTTTTGCATTCCTGAGCCTCCTGGGTTTGCTGCACAGGCTGAGATCGGGCTGAGATCAGGATTCTTGGGGTTTTGTGCTGAAATAGGATGAGAAAGMAACAGTTTTGGGGTCTGGGAACCTGTAAAGTGATCTTTGTGACCGGCTGGAGACTCGGTGCCCGCTGCAGACCCCCTGCTTGGAGCAGGGCCCCTGTCAGGGGGTGACTGTGGGGCTCTGCCAAATTCTGGATCATCATGGAATATCCTGAGTGGGAAAAAACCCCAGGATCACCCGGTGCCACCCCTGTCCCTGCCCAGCCCCCCCAGCAATCCCAGCCTGTGCATCCCTGGCAGCGCTGTCCAAACGCTCCTGGAGCTCTGGCAGCCTCGGGGCCGTGCCCGTTCCCTGAGGAGCCTGGGCAGTGCCAGCACCCTCTGGGGACAGAAGAACCTTTCCCTGCTCTCCAGCCTGAGCCTGCCCTGGCCCTGGCCCTGGCCCTGGCCCAGTGCAGAGATCAGAGCTGTCCCTCAGGAGGAGCCTCATGGAGTCTCCCCTCAGTCCCCTCTGCTCCAGCTGAACAACCCAAGCAGCCTCAACCCTCAAAATGGCCCCTCCAGGCCCTTCTCCACCTCTCTGTCCCTCCCTTGGGCAATCTCTGAGAGCTTCAGCTCTTTTTTCTCTCGTGGCACCCAAACACCCCCAGCTCAGAKCTGGGAATCATCCCCAGCCCCAGAATCTCCTGCAGCCACGAGTTTGTCCCTGCCCTCACCTCACCCAGAGCTTCAACCCAAACCCCCAGACCAGCCTGGGCTGCCAGGGCTCAGCAGTGAAATGTTTTTGGGGTTGGCAGGGGGAGGGGACAGGACTGGCATGGGTTTGGGATGTGAGGATGCTGAGGGCCCTCTAAGAAGTGAGGAGCAATTCAAATAAATTATAAATATATCATAAATTAAAATTATAAATTTATTA
>NW_026623539.1:698387-699600 GCF_030028575.1 Malurus melanocephalus
CCTGCCATGGCAGGGGTGGCACTGGGTGATTTTTTAAGGTCCTTCCAACCCAAACCATCCCAGAATTCTGGGATTCCATCTCTCACAAATCCATAACCTCGTGCTCATGAGATACCAGCCGAGATCCTCCTGAGGCTTTGCAGGAATCCCCGGGCTGTGTGGGACCCAGATGCTCTGCAGATCCCACCAGAGCAGCAGCGGAACACGTGTGATTTATAGAAAGGAGCAGATATAACAAAAATATCCAAGAAAACGGGGGAAAATGTGCAGAGTGCCKGGGGGATGGGCTGTGAAGCAATATCCAGACATGAATTTGTGGTGTCTGAGTTCCCAGCGTGGACTGGGCTGTTTCCAGCCCAGCAGGGACACAGGGACAGCTGATCTCTCATGGTCTGGTGTCCAGAGGGAGCAGGAGCTCAAGGTGGGTGCAAGGGATGGTGGAGTCAGGTGTCCACAAGTGCACAGCTCCAAAAACGCCCTTTGGGGAYATTTTCCATCCCCTGCACCAGAGCTGGAATTGACTTTGCACCCAAACTGCTGTGCAGAGCCAACACAAATCACTGGTTGTGTCAGAGTTCCCAATTTTAATGCTTGACCCCATTTTTTTTGTAATGTCCCATTCCTAAATTGGTACTTGGGGCAGCACAGGGCAGCTTGAGGATTAGCCATTTACAAAGAGGTTCTGCAGCAGAAAAATGTCGTATTTTGCTAATGTCAACATTTGGAAATGGGAGATAAAAGAGCAGCTTTTACCTTTGAGAAAACAAAGGCACGAGAGGTGAAACTGTGGAAAAAAAATTSATTATGATCTTTTTTTTTCTCAGTCCACTGTGCAGCCACAGAGTTCTGTAGCTGTTTTCTGTCAAAAGAGATCAAAGGTGGATTGGAAAGCAAAGATGGATTTMAGAGTTGCTCCCTTAGGGATGGACAATCCTGGCTTCCATAAAGCTGACCAGAATTTCACAGAAATGCTCAGAGAATCCTGCTTGGCACTCATGCAGTAGGAGGGAACAAACACACTAATTCTTCACCCAAAACAGCAAGACTCATTTTATTTTATTCTGTTATGAGAGTATGAAAATACAAATCTGAAAAATAGAAAAATTTTATTTTAATACTTTTTTAAATAAAAATTGTTTTATTCTTGCCCTGAAGTCAAACTGTGTTGCAGGGTAAGTTAATAAAAAAAAGGGGATTAATGGAGAGGAGATGA
>NW_026623539.1:699954-741187 GCF_030028575.1 Malurus melanocephalus
GAATCACGGAGTCATGGAGAGTTTTGGGGTGGAAGGGACCTTAAAGATCATCCATTTCCAATCCCAATACCTTCCACTGTCCCAGGGTGCTCCAAGCCCCATCCAGCCTGGCCTTGGACACTCCCAGGGATGGGAAATCCACAGTTATGGAATGGAATGGAATGGAATGGAATGGAATGGAATAGAATAGAATAGAATAGAATAGAATAGAATAGAATAGAATAGAATAGAATAGAACAGAATAAGGAATAGACTGGAATAGACTAGACTGGACTAGACTAGACTAGAATAGAATTATGAATAGAATAGACTAGACTAGACTAGACTAGAACCAAGTAGTTGAGCTGGAACTGACCTACAAGAACCATCCAGTCCCAGCTGGAATATTTCTGTAGGATTTTTGATCTCTCAGAATTATTTYATTTCTCATCCTTCACCAGCTGATATCTGCAACCTGGTTTCACCTTTTCTCTATGATGAGTAGAATGGTTTATACAGAGAATTTTTAACATTTTTTAACACTCAGAGGAAAGGTGTTAGCATCCCTTCCAGTGATGCATTTAGATAACATTTCTGATTAATTAAACACAGCAGCCAAATTTCAGTGATTAGATAAACATTCTCTAATAATTAAGGTTATTTTCCTACAGTTCTTCTTATATTGTGCTTCAGTCACAACATTTAATTATTTGTTATTTTCTCTTTTGACTTTCATATTTATGCATTTACCTCAGAGATCTCTTGACCTTTAAGAACTTTTCTTTCTGTTTCAAACCTCTTTTACCTTCTTGACAGCCCTGCTTCTCTCTGGGATCACACATTTGCTTGAAAGAACCCCGGTGATATTAATAATCCATTACTAAATCTTGATGTTGAATGTTGTTATTTTAAATTTTTTTTTAAAAAAACCTGAATTCTGATTTGTCCTATTTGAACACTCAGTCTCTCCCTCTTTGCTAAACTTCTAAGTATCTCATTTTCTACATCATCTTCATCAGAATGGAGAATCTTAATTTGCATCTTAAAATTAGAATCTTAAATTGTGTCACCCTCTGCCATAAAGGGATCAAACTTGGATTGGAAAGCAAAGATGGACTGGAAAGCAAAGATGGATTGGAAAGCAAAGATGGACTGGAAAGCAAACATGGATTGGAAAGCAAAGATGGATTTTGGAGTTTCTCCCCTAGGGATGCACCAAGGGCATGGGCAGATGTGAAATTCCAGTTTTCAGGGAAAAATCAGCCGTATGCTTTGTGCTTTCAGAGTACGAAATCGAGAGATCCTTCTTCCTGAGGATGAAATGCGTCCTGGCCAAGAGGAATGCAGGGCTGACATGCAGTGGCTACAAGGTAATTTATACAGATTTCTTTTCTACCCCTCAAATATTTGACAATTGACCAGTTTGTTTATTTGGGTGTTTGTTTCATTGGGTTTTTTTTTACACATGTGGAGCTGAGAGCAAAGTTTGTGATGAAAAGGAACAAAAAAATCCCMAAAAATGCCACTCCCCATTGCAGATCCCTGCAATAATTCAAATCTAAACTTTGGGGCTCATTCCCTCATCTCGGTCCCTGTTCTTCCAGGCTGGGAATCACCTGGAGCCCAGCCCTGGAGCTGCCAGGAGAGCACAGAGCTCRGCCTTATTCCCCCATGGAGCTGGAGGCAGGTGAGGCAGGAGTGCAGACACAGGAATTTGGAATTTTTCCACATCCCTGAGCAGYCACCGAGTTGCACAAAGCACCTCCTTGGCCTCAACATTAAAAAAACCCAACCACTGCCATCACCTCAGTGTGGAATTGTACTAAACCACCACTAAATCTGTTTATAAGTGATACCCTTTGCATTATATATATTTTTTTTGGTGTGAAATCAGAAGCCATAGCAAATGCTGAAGTAGTAGAATAACTGTCATTTGGGTAGTTTTTATTTTCAGTTTTGTACGTAGTTTTTATTTTCAGCTCTGCAGTTGTTTTTATTTTCAGCTTTGCAGTTGCTGTTATTTTCATCTTTACAGGCAGTTTTCATTTTCTGATTTTCAGGTAGACGTTATTTTCACCTTTGCAGGTTGTTCTCATTTTCAGATTTTCAGGTAGATCTTATTTTCAACTTTGTAGGCAGTTTTTATTTTCAGATTTTCAGGTAGTTTTCATCTTTAGTTTTGCAGGCAGTTTTCATTTTCATCTTTACAGGCAGTTTTTATTTTCAGCTTTGMAGTAGTTTTTAWTTTCASYTTTGCAGGTAGTTTTTATTTTCAACTTTGTAGGCAGAGATTTTTTTTTTCAGTTTTGCAGGTCTTTTTCATTTTCAGGTAGATTTGATTTTCAGCTCTGCAGTAGTTTTTATTTTTAGGTTTGCAGACAGTTTTTATTTTCATCTTTACAGRTARTTTTCATCTTCAGATTTTCAGGTAGATCTTATTTTCAGATTGTTAGGCAGATTTTATTTTCATCTTTAYAGGCAGTTTGTATTTTCAGTTTTGCAGRTAGATTTTATTTTCARATTTTCAGGTAGATTTTATTTTCRGCTTTGCAGGTTGTTTTCATWTTCAGATTTTCAGGTGGATTTTATTTTCAGGTAGTTTTTATCTTCAGTTTTGCAGGCAGGTTTTATTTTCATCTTTACAGRMGGTTTTTATTTTCAGCTCTGCRGTASTTTTTACTTTCAGCTTWGCAGTATTTTTTRTTTTCATCTTTACAGGTAATTTCRTTTTCAGATTTTCAGGTAGATCTTATTTTCAGCTCTGCAGCAGTTTTTATTTKCATCTTTACAGGTAGTTTTCATCTTCAGATTTGCAGGAAGTTTTTMTTTCCATCTTTACAGGGAGTTTTTATTCTCAGCTTTACAGGTAGTTTTTACTTTCAGATTTTTGGGCAGGTTTTATTTTCAGCTTTAAAGCCAGGTTTTATTTTCAGCTTAGCTTTTTCTGCCCTTTGAGGGGCCAGTCCAGCTCTCCCTCCATCAGGGAGGGCAATTCCCACTCATTCTGGTGGGGATTGGTTTTGAGTCGTTCAGAACTCAGAGTGTGGAGGATGAGCAGAATCATCAGAAGGAACACACTCGAGGTGCAGACACGGCTCTGTCTGTTTGCTCTCCTCCCTACCTGCCTCACTGACAATTCCTCATCACCCCCAGCCCTGTTTGCTCAGCTGCTGCCCAGCCAGAGTGGTTCTGTCCCAAAGCTGAATCTGAAATCAGGAAAAAGAGTAGAGCCCGCAGTTATGCTGTCTCTGGGCGGCTTTGGGGGGTTTGGGGGTTTTTTTAATTCCCAGTTATCGCTGTTAATCACAGGCATTGCTTCCTTTCACTCACTGTTAAAAGTTTGTGCAGTGAAAATTAAAGGATTCTCTCACCTGGAGAGATGTCAGGCCAAATTTATTCCCTTGGACTGTGCTTGGAGTCAGRACTTCATTTTTAAGGAATCACCTCATTAGCTGAAGCACAGAAAAAACCCACAGAGGAGGTGATGTGGGAACTGAGATCTGCTGAGACATCTTACTGTACTTTTATTGACATTTAAATTTAATCATTTGATAACTGGAGAGGAGAAAAGACATTGTACAGGAGGAGCCTACACAGGTGATGTTTGGTGGATTGTTCAGAGCACTAAATACACCAAAAATTAATTCCTTTCCACTGGACTCAGTTAAAATCCAAATAAACAGAGAAATTAAGCTAAAGGATGAGATATTGCTGCTGCTTGGAGCAGAAAATTGGCAGGAGCRCTGGTGATTTCTGAACATCAGCAGCACACTGAATCCATTTCATATCCTAAAATAGTCCCCAGGTTCCATTTCCCCCTCCTCCTTAGCTGACACTGGATTTTTACAGTCTAACACTGTCATTATCACCTCTGTGAGCAGGAATTGCGCACAGGGAGCCCGAAATCTGATCTCAGCACCCTGGGCTTGGGCACGTGTCAAGAAGCACACTCCAAATTTGAGCAGAGAACTTGAAAAATTAATTTCTTGTGCATTTGCCTAAAGATCGGTTCTTATATCAGTTATTGTATCAGTTAATTTTTATTGCATTGTGGTGCATCACACTAGATTTTCAAAGTGCCTGTTTTACATAAGGCACTTTACATAAGAATAATAACTCTTTAAGATCTACATGATTTTATTCATCTTTGGGTGTGTGTGGGAGAGAGGTGGACATTTGAAAAAAAAAAAAAAAAMRSMAMSKYCMRRAWTTTTTTAGYAATGAGCAGGAATTCTGTTCTACAAGTATCTGTATTCTGTATCTATGAGAAATCAGTATCGAGGAGCCTAAAGTGTTAATTAGAAAGCAATTAGCCAGTCCCCAGAGAGAAGCTGCTTTAATACCGGATTAATCATGCTGTCAGCATACACAAAACTGCACTTAATCTGTTTTAATCCCTATTTACCAATTAACTGCCATCAACAGCCTGCCCAGAATTTAATGGTATAGGGGKGACGCCTTAGGATTTCAGCTTCTCTATTTCCATATCTCTGTACCYCTGGAATTCTTTAGTGTTTAACTCCAGACTCCACAGACAGTKCTGAGCTCCTGCTCTCCCATTTTTACACAAAACAATTCTAGTCAATGACTGCATTGGCTGCAGCTGCAATTGGAGGATTCAGCCCCGAGGTGCAAATGGACAAAAGTGAGAAAGGGTGAAAAACCCATGAGCCATTGTCCACTGTGGGTGCAGCCCCTGGCTGGGCTGGCTCTGGACATTGACTCCAAGTTGGCTTTCCCCAATTCTCTGTTGTTTCCATCTCTTGGGGCCTGGCACAGGGAAGTGTCCTTGAATTTGGGGCTGCAGAGGAATTGTTTTGTGTAAAAATGGGAGAGCAGGAGCTCAGCACTGTCTGTGGAGTCTGGAGTTAAACACTGAAGAATCCCAGGGCTACAGAGACATGGAAATAGAGAAGGTGAAATCTTAAGGCATCACATGAAGGCACTTCAATAAGTAGAAATGCTTCTTATCATCTTAATTTTGTCCAGCCTCTGCTAAGKTAAGCCAGATTTAGGCATAAGAGGGGTTATCTTTATAAAGATTGAGACTAGGTGAGCAGCAGATTTGGAGCTTTTCCATCAGACCCTGAGTGCGTTTTTCCCCTTTTTCCAGGTGATCCACTGCAGYGGCTACCTGAAGATCCGCCAGTACATGCTGGACATGTCCCTGTACGACTCCTGCTACCAAATYGTGGGGCTGGTGGCCGTGGGCCAGTCGTTACCTCCCAGTGCCATCACCGAGATCAAGCTCCACAGCAACATGTTTATGTTCAGAGCGAGCTTGGACTTAAAATTAATATTCCTGGATTCCAGGTAAGCAGCTCTTTCATTTCCAGCCATGAACTGCAGCTGTTTCCGAACAGGGCAAAACATCCGTGAGAAAATAAAGCAACCCAAAATAGATCTGGGACTTGGAGCCACGTGAGCCTTCAAAGGCTGCTGGATAGACCTGAGTTTGTTTGGAATGCCAAGAAATCAGAGCCTGTGCTGTTAAACCTGGAGTTACCTGCAGTTTCAGGGTCAACTGAAGCCTTCTCTCTGCGAGGGTTGAGCACAGTGATGARTTTTGACCTGAAAGGACATAAAATTTAACATGCAAAGCAGGCAAAAGGAAGGAGGGTGTACCAAAAAAATCCCAAAAAATAAACTACAACCCCAAAAGCTGAATACTGAGATCAAAAGACTTTCTGGGATCATCCAGAAAGCTTTTGACAGAGCAGTGAGGAAAGAGTGTTCTGTGTTTTAGTGCAATGCTTTCATCATGAAACCAACAATGGTAGGGTTGTTAGAATGAGAATTAATTCCATTGGGGACTACACACAAAACCAGGATCTTAAACAAAATTTTGGGAAAACCAGGATCTTCTTAAACAGAATGTTGGGAAAACCAGGACGTTCTTAATCAGAATTTTGGGAAAAGCCAGACTTTCTTAAACAAAATTTAAGGAAAACCAGGACCTTCTTAAACAGAATGTTGAGAAAAACAGGACCTTCTTAAACAGAATTTTGGGAAAAGCAGGACTTTCTTAAAGAAAATTTTGAGAAAACAAAGACTTTCTTAAAATTTGGGGAAAACTAGAACCTTCTTAAACAGGATTTTGGGGAAAACAGCKGAGGAAGGAGAGCCTTGCCTCCCCTCTCAGCTGCTGGAGCTCAGAAGAGCACAGCACCAGACCTGAAATTCACTTCTCTGGTTTTGGAGCAGGTGCCTTGTAGGATACAACTGTGTCCAGTGAAGTCCAGGAGACCTGGAAGGAAAATCCCAAAAACCCAAAGTATTGACGAGATGATTTTTCTTCCAAAATCCTTTTCTGCATGACCCACATTCCCCCATTTCCTCCAGGCTGGATGTGCAGGAAGCAGAGAATACAGAATCCATGCAGTGATTATGTGACAGTCTGATCCAAGAGAGTGGAGCTCAGCTGTGCAGGAAGAGGCTTTTCYCCATGCTCAGTCCAGCAGCAGCGGCTCCATCAGCTGCTGGGACACAAAGAGCTCCTCATTTCTGGAGCCCTTCCCACGGGTTTGGCACGGGCTGATCCATGCAGCGGCTCCAAAGAAGAGCGAGGGGGTCGGCAACATATCTGAGTGTGGGGAGAGGAAATGAGGGSCTGGGAGGAACTGCCTGGAGCCAGGATGGGCCACAGGCCAGGCAGAGGCACTGATAGGAGCAGGGTTGGACCCAGGGCTGTGTTTGCCAAGGAGCAGAATGGTGTCATCCACATTTGGGACAAGAAGGGCTTGAAAATTTCACCAAATCCTTTTATYGCTACCAACTGAGCAAACCAAGTTGCTCAAAACAGATGAAGCCTAAATCCAGCTCACCTAAAGCAGAGGCTGGACAAAATTCAAAAAATCCAAAGCAGTTCTGTTCATGRCAGGGCCTTCAGGGSCATTCAGGGCAGTCCCRGCCCACCCAGGGGCTGCACCCACAATGGTCAATGGCTCACGGGTTTTTCACCCTTTCTCACTTTTGTCCATTTGCACATTGGGGCTGAATCCTCCAATTGCAGCTGCAGCCAATGCARTCATTSRCTCCAAGTTGGCTCCCCCCAATTCTCTGTTGTTTCCATCTCTTGGGGCCCGGCACAGGGAGGTGTCCTTGAGTTTGGGGCTGCAGAGGAATTGTTTTGTGTAAAAATGGGAGAGCAGGAGCTCAGCACTGTCTGTGGACTCTGGAGTTAAACGCTAAAGAATTSCAGGGGTACAGAGACATGGAAATAAAGAAGCTGAAATCCTAAGGCATCACAGGGGCATATCAGGAGCTAGAAAAACTGGTTTCAGGCTTGTTCTGGTATCCTTGCACTGGGAAATGTCACTGGATGTTCAGAGATGGCAGTGGACAGCACAAGACCCATGGGGAGGAGCAGTTCAAAATCCCGTTCCTGACACCTGGCACGGAATTGAACACTCAGGGCTTCATTCACTGGGGTCACAGGAAGAAGGAGACACTCACTTCCCTCCAAAGTGAACTGCTCATTGTGATTTTGGTGTTGCCTTCACTGTCAGGTCTTTACAGAGCCTTTGAGGAGCTCAGAAGGCCAGGACTGACCACTGGGACATGCTCTGCTTCCCCCTGTGTGTCCTGTGACCTGCAAAACACAACCTGCAGGGCCCAGGCCTGTGGAGGGCTTGACTTTATGTTAAAGAAGTAAACCAGCTGAGTTTATTTCCAAATTCCAGCTTTTMCAGGATTTGGGTGTCCTAGAAATTGTCAGTGATGGGGTTTTATTTTTGTCAACAGCCTCCTAGTGAGACTGCACCTCTGGGGAAATCCACCCTCAGATTTGTGGTGTTTTGGTTGGGTTGGGATGAACTGTTCCCGTACCCATCAGGGAGCAGGATGGAACTACAACCCTGGGTTTGAGAGCATGGAAATCAGAAGAAGAATTGAAACCTTGACAGGATCTTCCACCAATACTTCACCATGGGGGTCAGGTTCAGTGAGGATTTGGGATGAGCACACCTTGCAGAGGAGGAACACAAGTGTATATCCATTGTATCTTTATGTTTTGTCTTTCAGAAGAATCCAAACCCCTAACACTCTCAAGAAAATCCCCAGTTTCTGGGGGCTCCACAGGGCTGTTTAGAGACAGGGTGTGGGTAGAGAAGATGTGTAAAAGTCACAAAATTAAAAAAAAATAACCAATCAAGATGTACCTTATCTGCAATCCCACAAAGACATGTGTTATTTGAAATCCCACTCCATTTCTGTGGACATTCCTGTGTTATTYCCTGGTGCTCTGCATCCTCTCCATGGGTAAAGCTCAGATGTGGAACATCCTTTTGAAATCCATGTCCTGACCATCCCCGCTTGGCTTGGGGCTTTTAAACTGGATTCCTTCAATCTGAACTGGAGGAGAGCCTTCAGGAGGACCCCTCAGACACTCCAAATTTAATAAAGATTTCACTCCACAGCCTAGACCAGAGCAAAACTCCCAGAATTAAAATGTGCAGCTGCATCTGGTGCTGCAGTAGATCCTCAGCAGGGACACTTTTACTGCACACCTCACCTGCTCAGGCACTGTCCCTTGTTGATGTAGACCAGTCTTTGGTACCTCAGTTCTGCCTTTTTTAGGCAAAGAAAGCTAAGGACATCACAAAACACCCCCAGCAACCTTGGCTAAAAAAGCCACAGTTTGGCTGAGTCACGTGTTAGGCTTTAAGGAGCTTTTTTCCCCATCAAGCTATGCTAAATTAACACAACTCCATTTGAATCATCACTTTTGACTCTTCAGGTCTGACCCAGTGTGAGTCTGTCTTGTGTATCTGGTTCTTTAACACCTACAGAGATGCTGCTCTTTCAAATTCATCCCCTACTTCTACTTGTGGGATTTTTAATTTTTTTTAGTTTTTTCTTTTTTAATAAGCCTTTCTTCAGCCTTCCTTCCCTCACCCTGTGGTCTTCACACCTCCTTGTCTTTCCACATTCCCAGCTGGAATCAGCTCCTGCTTTTTTCTCCTGTCAGGCAGCAGCCTGCATTGATCCACAGGCCATGAACACAGCTCCTGTGGCCCARCACACCTTCCACACTCACAGCTTTGCAAAAACAAATGAAAATGTGTCAGCAGCCCACAAGAGAGGTTTTATTGTTATGTGAGCAGCTCCTCGAGTGGAACTTTGTGCACAGGATCCTGCATGGCAGTGGTGAAAGCCCAAGGTGGAAATCAGTAAAAGAACTCTTTTTTCCTGCCTGTGTGTAGCAGGGAAAAGCTGCACCTTGCTTTGGCTGCCTTGAAAGGGTTTGTGTTCTTGGAAAGGTGAGGTTTTCTTTCCAAAATCAACATTTGGTCCCACAGCGTTCAGGCACCTGATCTGCTGGCACAATCAAATGTTGGGTTAATGAAACTGGATATTTCTGGAGTTTTTTATTTATTACCGATTCTGCCTTTTCCAGGGTCACAGAACTAACTGGATATGAACCCCAGGATCTGATAGAAAAAACCCTTTACCATCACGTCCACGGCTGCGATGTTTTCCACCTGAGATACGCTCATCACCTGTGTGAGTACCTGGGAGGCTGGGCTGGGAGCACAGGGAGGAGCTGGAACTGCTGGAGAGAGWCCAGRATGGTCAGAGGGATGGAGCAGCTGTGCTGGGAGGAAAGGCTGGGAGAGCTGGGATTGTTTAGCCTGGACAGGAGAAGCTTTAGGCWGAGCTCATTGTGGCCTTGCAGGGCCTGAAGGAGCCCACAGGAACCATGGAGAGAGACAATTTGCAAGGGCTGCAGGGACAGGAGCCAGGGAATGGCTTCCCAGTGCCAGAGGGCAGGGCCAGATGGGATATTGGGCAGGAATTGTTCCCTGGGAGGGTGGGCAGGCCCTGGCACAGGGTGCCCAGAGAAGCAGGAGCAGACCCTACACCAGAGATGGTGGAAGTGCTTTGCCRTAAAAGAAGCTCTATAAATACACAGGGTGGCTTCCAGGGAGCAGGAGAAGACTTTGATGGTGGTCCTTGTCCTGCCAAGGCACAGGGATGGGAATCCTGCTACAATTCCTGTGGGAAGAGTGGTGCCTCAGSATTTCAGCTTCTCAATTTCCATGTGTCTGTAACCCTGGGATTCTTCAGTGTTTAACTCCAGACTCCACAGACAGTGCTGAGCTCCTGCTCTCCCATTTTTACAGAAAACAATTCCTCTGCAGCCCCAAACTCAAGGACACCTCCCTGTGCCAGGCCCCAAGAGATGGAAACAACAGAGTTTGTTTTGTCCAGTGGCTGCCCCTGGATCCTTGACAGTGTCCAAGGCCAGGCTGGACACTGGGGCTGGGAGCAGCCTGGGACTGTGAAAGGTGTCCCTGCCATTGCTGGGCTGGCGCTGGATGATTTCGAGGTCTTTCCAACCCAAAACTTCTGTGATTCCATGAAATATTTTAAGTATACTTAGAAGTCTTGCAGACAACAAGCACCGTGCTGACAATCCAAAACAACCCTTTCCAAATCCTGACTGAAGACAGACTTTCAAAAGTTCTTGGCTTTCACTTAAGGGAACCATTAATTCTGTAAATAAACTGGATACTCAATCTGTTGTGTTTCTGGAAAGGAAAAGAATAAAAAAAACCAACTCATCTGGCCAGTTTTATCTTTGTATTTAGGGAATCTAAGCTATTTTGAAAGTTTGGAGTTGATTCTGGATGGTGATGTCTTGAAGGAAAAGAAAACCAAAAGTGCAAAAGTGAGTGAGAGGGGAAAATCTGAACTTTACTAGCCTCTGCTGTTAAAACAAAAACTATGCAGCAGCTCTGCATTCCTCTGAAATATGTTTGCAATAACCATCCCGTGTTTGAAGGGAATGCAATCCCMAAAAAAATCCTCAGAGGGACATTCATTAATAGCATGTGGATGAGGTTCGGCGAACGGATTGTCAGGAAAAAAATGACACATTTAATAATTTCCCATCTTCCAACAGAGCCACTAATCATATCTTCAAACATCTGGATCTGGGAAGGAGTTCATTCAGTAGCACATTAATTTGAAAAGCAAATTGAGGGAATAGCTGAACTCTGGATTTGGCTCGGTTTCCTGTACGAGGCAAAGATGACATCCAAAAACCGATGTCAGGGAAGTTTTTTTCCAGATTGCTCCTGTAGGCTGGAAGCAGCCAGAGTCAAACCCTGCTTTTAGGTTTCCTTCTCTGCATTAATGCTTGCTATTCATGAGGATCTGGAGTATCCAGGAGGCCGTGGCTGCATTTGGCAAGTCGGAGCCGAAATTCCAAGAGCTGAATTCCGCCGGTGGCAGGGTGTGCTACACCTGGCAAAGCAAAAACTGATCTTTGCAGGGAGTTCAGACTTATCAAAATATTACTGAGTGCTCTGGGCCACTGAAAATTGGAAAAAAACRGTGACCAGGGCACRTGGCAATGTCCTGTCAGGGCATTCYCTTTGTGGTGRCACCATCGATATCTGGATGGGACAAAATACACTCGATATTTGCAGCAGGCTATTAGAAATACCTTTATCAGCCAGCACGGGGATGGTGCCACTGGAGCTACAATCACCTCTGGAAAAGGGTTTTCCATTTTAGGGAAGCAGGATGGGTAATTCTGTGGCTGCCAGTTTGATCCATGTACGGCCCGAGTTTTTGAGACAAATCATGTTTGCTGAATTACCCACAGCATCCGTCCACAAGGAGGAAAAAAACAAAAACATCCATAGGATACTAAGAGCAGTTCTGCAGATTAAAGATAAATTATTATAAACTTTAAAACCAGAAGAAAAATGTGAGGCACGCATAGGAGTTTATGAAAGCAGATAAATCCCAAGAAGCAAAAAATAATGACTAATGCTTGGGCAAGAGTGGGAAGGGCGCAGGGTCATGGGTGGAATACCAAGAAATGGGAATTATGAAACCAGATGTAAAGTGCACCAAGTCCCTCTGGGCAGCCTTGTGAGAGCTCCCCCAGCATCCAGCAGCAAATGTCTCAGGAACATGAGCAGTAAAAGGTTGGCAGGGCTGTTGTACCATTCCATAAAGCAATCTGATGATGAAGTGTCACCTGACGCAGAAATCCAAAGAGAAACATCTTACACCTAATAAGGGTATTAGGGGAAAAATATATATATGAGTGACCTTAAACTAGGATAACCATTTGCTTTTTTAAAGAGGGGGGAAAAAAAATCCCAAACTGAAGAGCTGAAGCAACCGAACTTTGAGTGAGGCAGCACAGGGGATAAAACAAAGGAAACAGTGAGGGGAGCGACTTAGGAGGGATGTAATGAGAACATCGAGCTAGGAGGGAAATGTAGATGTGAATATTTGCCCAAGGTGTGCTGGCAGCAAAGAGAGTTTCCTGCTTGAAGCACTTGATTGGCTTCCAGCTCCACAAAAACACTCCTGGCGTTTGGAGCAGTGTTATTTATTGCCACAGCCCCATTAATACACACAGTGTTTGCCCTGAAACTGGGCCACACAAAGAACCAGTCCCTGCTCAGGATCCTGCAGTCTAAAATCCAGAGAAGAGAGGTTGTTCCAGCACAGACAAAATGTCTTTGTGCCCTCAGAGAAATCCCTTAGTCTGTACCGCTGGGAGGAGGATTTTGTGCATCCCACRTGTTGCTACATCCCTGCTCTCSATGCCTTATCRGGCTCACCTGAAACAGAGGCTGGACAAAATTCAGAGAAGAAAAATTTAAATTTATTGACATTTAAATTTATTGCMGGGCCTTCAGGGCCATTYAGGGCAGCCCCAGCCCACCCAGGGGCTGCACCCACAATGGACAATGGCTCACGGGTTTTTCACCCTTTCTCACTTTTGTCCATTTGCACMTCRGGGYTGAATCCTCCAATTGCAGCTGCAGCCAATGCAGTCATTCACTCCAAGTTGGCTCCCCCCAATTCTCTGTTGTTTCCATCTCTTGGGGCCTGGCACAGGGAGGTGTCCTTGAGTTTGGGGYTGCAGAGGAATTGTTTTGTGTAAAAATGGGAGAGCAGGAGCTCAGCACTGTCTGTGGAGTCTGGAAATAAACACTGAAGAATCCCAGGGTTACAGACACATGGCAATTGAGAARMTGAAATCCTRAGGCACCACTCTTCCCACASGAATTGTAGCAGGATTCCCATCCCTGTGCCTTRGCAGGGCAAGGACCACCACCAAAGTCTTCTCCTGCTCCCTGGAAGCCACCCTATGTATTTATAGAGCTTCTTTTAYGGCAAAGCACAGTTCCACCATCTCTGGTATAGGGTCTGCTCCTGCTCCCGCAGCAGCCAAACCTTCCGGCAGAGCAGCCTCRGATTTTAAGAAGCACCAAAAAAAAATCTACTGGGCACCGTGCCCTGCCCCAGGGTCTGGGCCCAGGACATGCCAGGGCAGCTGGACTGGGATCTGCTGCCAGTGTGGAACCCAGAATTCCGTTTTTTGGAGCGGTGTCCTTCAGTCCAGCCTTTGGATACAGTCCTGTCTGCCAGCCCAGGGCCTTTCCCGGCTCCCTGCAGAACCAGGAGCAGCCACAGCCCTGGAACACCCCAGTTCCCACAGGAACATCCGAGGGCCGGGCTGAAGGCATGGAATCCTCCCCTTGGACAGCAGCTGGGGCCACCGAGGAGTCTGAGCCCGCCCAAAGTGTCCAAGTGTCGGGTTTGCCTCCCTYCCATTCCTGAGGTTTCCTTTTCGCCATCACACGGGACAGCTGAACACAGAGCCAGATGGAAGCTGACCTCACTCACTGCCTCACTCACTGTCCCTCAGCCAAGGTCAGACTTCCCCAGATCACTGAAAAAGCAGGAGACATGGAGTCCTCGCCCATCCCTGGAGAAATATTGGTTAATCCATCTAATGAGGAAGGAAAGCCAAGCACTGAACCCCTCAGTGGTTTCCACGTCTTTTAAAACACTGTCTTAACTGCAGAGCTAAAACAGGGATTTAAAGAAACCAGCGAGGGAGGAGGAAAGCCAAAATTAGTCCCAAAGCACATGGAAGAACTTTGTTAGGGTTAGTGATCCATGACAGCATTAATTTCTCTTTCGGAAGGCTGAGCACAGCAAAGCAGTTTGAGCTGAAGGAAAACGCGCTCATTAAACTAGCACAAAGAGCTTGTTCTGAAAAAGCCAAACCACGTTCCAAAAATTACCTGCTACACGGCCTGTGCTGAAATGTGCAGATCATTTCCTGGAGCGGGACCATTTGGATTATAGAATGAATCACCAAATCAGGGAATTGTGGAATGGTTGGGGTTGGGAGGGACCTTGAAAATCATCTCATCCCACCCGCTGCCATGGGTAGGGGCACCTTCCACCATCCCAGGGTGCTCTGAGCCCCAGTGTCCAGCCTGGGACACTGCCAGGGATCCAGGGCAGGGATACAGAGCACCATCCACAATTATAGAGCACCAAGGAACAGCAAATCCTTGGCACAGAGCTGATTATTAATATTTTTAGAACAGAATCTCTGAGCAGCAGYTACCAGACTTATAACTTGGAGTGATAAAATTGCACTTTAAAATAAAGAATGGCTTTATACTTTGTAGGTGTGTTTAGGTATTTACACACACACATTCGTCATGGTTCTTTCAGCTGTAAGAACATCTGCACATCTTCATCCCATTGAGAATTCCATATAGAAAAGTAGGAATGAAAAGAATACCAGCAAGGATGAGGCAAAACGCTGATATCTAAGAGGTATCTCAAACCCCAAATATCAGTGGCTTGGTGACAGAGAGGGTGGGGTTTTGGATGTTCTGCAGGATCATGGAACCATGAAATATCCTGAGCTGGGAGGGAACCCAGGATCACCCAGTGGCACCCCTGTCCCTGCCCAGCCCCCCCAGCAATCCCAGCCTGTGCATCCCTGGCAGCGCTGTCCAAACGCTCCTGGAGCTCTGGCAGCCTCGGGGCCGTGCCCGTTCCCTGGGGAGCCTGGGCAGTGCCAGCACCCTCTGGGGACAGAAGAACCTTTCCCTGCTTTCCAGCCTCAGCCTGCCCTGGGCCAGCTCCAGCCAGCTCCCTGTCCCTGTCCCTGGGAGCAGAGCTCAGATCTGCAGACAGTTGCAGACATTCATTTTTTTGCCTTCTGAACAAACAGACACTTTGTCTTAAAATGGAAGCATTGATGCTTCCAGAAAGATCTGGCTCATTTATAAAGGCCTGATTTTCTTAGGGAGATAAACTGAGTTTGAAGGAAAGTTTTAATGTGTTGAGGTGTGCAATGGGTAGGAGAGGAAGCACTCCAGAGACGTGGCCCATGTGCTCCAGACCTTGGGGAGACCTCACTGAGCCTTTCCAGTACCTTAAAGGGGTGTAAAAAAGGAGGAAAAGGGACAATTTATAGGGGCAAAAAGTGATGGGACAAGGGGAATGATGTTAAACCAACAGAGGGCAGGGCCAGATGGGATATTGGGCAGGAATTGTTCCCTGCGAGGGTGGGCAGGCCCTGGCACAGGGTGCCCAGAGAAGCTGTGRCTGCCCCTGGATCCCTTTGAGTGCCCAAGGCCAGGCTGGACATTGGGGCTGGGAGCAGCCTGGGACAGTGGGAGKTGTCCCTGCTCATGGAATGGGAAGATTTTTAGGGTCCCTTCCAATCCCAACCATTCATGATTTAGAATTCAGTGACTTAGAGGACCTTTTAGCAAGAACCACAACTCCTGCTCTTCTGTTTCTCTCAGTCTTACACCAGGCCATTCACATTATTCACATTATTCACATTATTGTGGTCTCTCTTTGGTATTGAAATTGCAAATTCCTCATGAAACAATCAAATAAAAGAACCTCAACCCTAGGGATGACTGATGGCCAGACAGTTAATTACCAAACAATAAACAATCCCCCTGATATTATGCATTCTTTAGTTCCGAGTTAATAATAATTGTCCTCCCTGTCAGAAAAATCTTCAGTGAATACTAATTGTAAGGCCTAATAGTTTTATTTCTATTCCATTCAATAGAATATATTTCTATTTCATTTCTATTTACTTTGTATTTATTTGCTCTGCCAGGGCTGCCTGAAAGAGAGAGCTGCTGCTCAATCTCGTTATGATGGTGCTTCTTGCACCAGGAATGTCCAAGGAGAGTACAAAATCCCAGACTGTGCTCAGCCTACTCTGAGTCCTTCATTTGCAACAGAAATTCCATTTCTTAATCATAAATTTATAAAGGAATTGCTGCCACTGCTCCTTTTTTACTAACACAGTTTGTGCAGCGAGCTCAGTCTGTGATTTCCTAATTTACAATAAATAACTGATGGTGTACAAGAATAAGATGGAGTTTCCCAGAAGAATGATCCAGGGCCACACAAGAGAAGAACCGGCTTCAAAGGCTGGGTATTGTCTTCTGGTGTATCCTGAGATAAAGGCCTGGCACTGATCCAGGAATATTTGTGGCTGGATGAAATATTTGGAGATGCTGCACAACTCCTGTTACAGCACAACCTCCTGCCAAAATATCTGTGTTCACAGAGGATCCAAAATAGCTCAGGGGAATTACATGTCTGGTGAATTTATCTGTGATCTGATTCCCCTCTTTGTCCCTGTCTCTGTTTGGAGCTTCACAACCATGGAGCATTTCAATTTTACCCTTTTAAATCAATGTAGAGCTCACAGAGGAAAAAAAAAAAAAAAACCCATCACAGAATAAAATACATTGCAAAATACACGATAATCTGTCAAGCTGTGAATGAGAGAAGCGCTTCCAAATATCCCGGAAAAAATCTCAGAATCCTCAAGTCTGGAAGAGCCCTTTAGGATAATCCAGTGCCACCACATCACCCCAAAGCTGTCCCCAAGGGCCACATCCAGACTCCTCCTGAGCACTCCCAGAGACAGGGACTGCACCCCCTCCCTGGGCAGCTCATTCCAAGGCCTGACCACTCTGACAGGGAAAGAATTTTTTTATAATCTCCAATTTGACCCTCCCCTGGTGCAATTTGAGGCCATTTTCTCTCACCCTTTCAAAAGAGTTGTGTCCACTTCAAAATACTTTTGCTGCCTCRAGCTTATTTTTTTGCAGTTAAGAGTTTAAAAATTGTGTTTTGAGAAGAAACTGTAGGAGAGCAGGGTGGCCCAGGGAAGAAGATAAACCTGAGAAATTTTTGATATMTCTAATATAAATAATAATGTGATGTTATGGATCTACATAAAGGGGCAGGATAGGTAATTTTGCAGGGGGTTTATTTGAAGTTTGGTGGGAGGAGGAGATTTTAGGAAAGGGAAGGGAGGCTGACAGGACACAGGTTGGACTCAGTGATCCCAAAGGCCTTTCCCAAAGGCCTTCTGTGATTCTGTGAGGGAGAAATGCCCTTGGCTTGCAAATAAACCTCTCCAGAAAGTGACCAAGAGTTCAAAAAGCGTGAATTTGTAAAAAAAATTCTCTTTTCTGCATTCACAGTGCTGGTGAAAGGCCAAGTGACCACCAAGTACTACCGGCTGCTGTCCAAGCAGGGCGGCTGGGTGTGGGTGCAGAGCTACGCCACCATCGTGCACAACAGCCGTTCGTCACGGCCTCACTGCATAGTGAGTGTCAATTATGTCCTTACGTAAGTCCAAACACTTTGTACCATTACCTGCTCTCGCTGATCGAGTCAATCRAGTCATTCAGGGTGAAATCCTCCAGGTTTTCCTTCCTTGTGCCTTCCAGTATCGTTCTGTGCTCGTATGCTACAGCTGCTTCCTCCGTTTGTGTGATCCTCCTTTTTGTCTGAGAAAGAACATTTTAATATTAATTATTAGCATTAATATATTAATTATTAACGTTATTCTACAAATCCTCATCCTCATTGTCCAGGGAAGGCCAATGGAGCTGGGAAGGGGCTGGAAAACATCTTATGAGGGAGCTGGAGGGGTTCAGCCTGGAGCAGAGGAGGCTGTGGGGGGACCTTGTGGCTCTGCACAACTCCCTGACAGGAGGGGACAGCCAGGGGGGTCGGGCTCTGCTGCCGTGTCCCAAGGGAAAGGAGGAGAGGAAATGGCCTCAAATTGCACCAGGGGAGGCTCAGGGTGGAGATTGGCAAAGAAAATTCCCTGTCAGAGTGGTCAGGCCTTGGAATGAGCTGCCCAGGGAGGGGGTGCAGTCCCTGTCTCTGGGAGTGTTCAGGAGTCTGGATGTGGCCCTTGGGGACAGGCTTTGGGGTGATGCTGCTGGGGCTGGGGTGGCACTGGCTGATCCCAAAAGGCTCTTCCAACCCTGATGATTCTGGGATTTTTTTGATCRAAACCAACCTGACAGCTCCTGTTCTTTTCCAAGCACACGGTGGGGACAGGAGGGGAACACTGCTCCTTTCCCTTTCCTCAGGGTTTCTGGTGAGAGCCAGGGCAGAGACTAATTCCTGATTGAGCAGGATTTAATTGATGTCCATCTTTCCATCAGCAGCCCCAGCCACAATTCCAAACCAGAGGGAGCCACGGATGGCTGAGGGAACTTGCCACAGCTCAGGCTCAGAGAGAGGGGACACTTCATCCAAAAGGTGTTAATGTGGCTCCCAGCAGAATTTTTTAACAGACTTTTGTGGGGATGGGGTCATCCCATAAGATTCTCTGCCTCCTGACATCCCCAGACTCAGTGAAAACCTTGGAAAAGTAAAAATTAAAGCACTGTGAACGCTAACATGTGTTTTTACAGGAGCTATTGTGGATTTTGCTGTACGCTGGTAATCTTTTGGGCTGTTCTTTTGCAGGGATATTGAGTACAAGGAACTCCAGCTGTCACTGGACCAGGTTACCATTTCCAAGTCACAGTTTTCATGCAGGAACTCAGTACCTACCTCGCAGGAAACCAGGAAAATTGCAAAACCCAAAAGTAGTAAAATGAAGGCAAAACTCAGAACAACTCCATACCCACCACAGGTAACTTTTCCAGCAATATTTAATCACCAATTGTTCKCACAGAGTGCTTGGGACAGTGTGGAGATAATCGAGGATTGGATTTACTATAAAACCAGGATTGTCTGCCCCAGGAAATCCCTCATAAAGCAGAATAAAGTTAGACCCCGTTTTTCTTGTGGTGGAAAGTACAGGTAACACAAAGCAGCTCTGGTGAGAGATGTAAAAGCTTTGGAATATGGAGTGTGTAAAGTATTTTACCCACAAGGTTCTTTCTTGGCAAAAAGAAGAAAATCCTGGAATTTTGCTGTGAAAATTTGTKCTGGTGTGAAATGTGGGTCATTCACTGTTGGTGTGTGGAGTTCTTGATRTCAGGWRGAATTTCCTCWTGGGAAAGGGTGCTCAGGCCTTGGCAGGGGCTGCCCAGGGAGCTTTGGAGTCCCCATCCCTGGAGGTGTCCCAGGAAGGGCTGGAGGTGKCACTGAGTGCTCTGGGCTGGGGACAAGGTGGGCATCGGGCACAGCTGGGCCTCCATGGGCTGGGAGGGATTTTCCAAGCTTAATCCTGGGATTCTGTAAAATTGAACTGCTCAAATGAGTTCCCACGTGAAGGCCAAGTTGTGAAGAGAGGAACTTTAAACACACTGGTCAGCCTTGAGGCAGCAASGCCCAGCTCTGGGCACCTGTAAATAATGTTCTAAATAATCTCCCTATAAAAACCCCTCCTTTAACTCTTGGCCCCATTTTTCCCCTCTCCCCACAGCAGTACAGCTCGTTCCAAGCAGACAAGCTGGAGTGCAGCCAGGCGGGGAGCTGGCGCTCCAGCCCRGCCTCCAGCGCCGCCGCCGTCGCGGAGCAGAGCTTCCACTCGGACAGCGGCGAGCTCCTGTACGCGCCCCCGTACGGCCTGCCCTTCTCCTACCACTACGGCCCCTTCCCTGTGGACTCGCACGTCTTCAGTGCCAAGAAGCAGGTGCTGCCTGCCAAATTCGGGCAGGCCCAAGGGGCGCCCTGCGAAGTGGCGCGGCTCTTCCTGGGCGCGCTGCAGACCAATGGCGAGTGCCAGTGGCACTACACCAACCCGCTGGTGCCCGGCAGCCAGGCAGCCTCCAAAAACCTGCCCGAGCAGCCTGTCAACATCATCAGGCACAACCTGGCGCAGGGTTACGAAGGTGGGTGGTGAAAAGCTCGTTTGTAATTTGAAAACGGGTTTAGGGAATGCCAGAAATTGGAGATAACAAAGTGTGACAGGCATTGTGTTTGTGGTGTTTRTAATGATGAGAAACAACATGGACCCATGGACCCCGCCAGGCAGGTGGAAAGGGGAAGGGGTTTGTAAATATTGCAAAAATCCAGGGGTTTTAAAGCATTAGCTTGTTATGGGTTTATGTTCTTGTGAAGCACAATGAAGTGTCTGAGCCAATCACCATAAATCACACCAGGAACATGCGATGGTTGGAACCAACTGCCATAAATCACACCAGGAGCATGCGATGGTCAGAACTGACCACCTCAAATTATGATAGAAACATGAGATGGTCAGAACCAACCGCCATAAACCATGTTAAGAATATGCAATGGTCAGAACCAACCACCACAAATCACCCAAGGAACATGCAATGGTCAGAACTGACCACCTCAAATCATGATAGAAACATGAGATGGTCAGAACCAACTGCCATAAATCACGCCAGGAACATGCCATGGTCAGAACTGACCATCATAAATCACGCCAGGAACGCGCCATGGTCAAAACCAACCATGATACACCCTGGTGTGAGCTCTCACTGGTTCTCTCTCTTGTTTTCCAGGGTTATGGAATTTGTTTTTCACCTCTAGTTCAGCCGAGTCATTCCCAGAATCCTCCCCTGGTTAGCTGAAGTAGCTGGAGAGAGTAAGAATTTTATAGGGGCAACAAGGCCCTTGTTTTGTAAGGTTTTTATGGCTACAGTATTCCCACAGTCCTTCCCATCACCATCAGGGCTTGATTTGGAATATTATCAAAACATCAGCTGCAAAAATCAGAATCACTTTTAGAGTAGCACAGTGATGCCTTCTCCCTCAATCATGGTATAGTTTGCACTCAGGTTTTGCGCTGTCAGAGTTAGTAAAGTGGAATTTCTCAGGTAAGTCATTGTTAAAGTCAGATTTATTTAGTGGAGTTCCTCCAGTAAATCATTACTGAAATCAGATTTATTTAATGGAATTTCTCAGGTAAATCATTGCTGAAGTCAGATTTACTCAGTGGAGTTCCTCAGGTAAATCATCGCTAAAGCCAGATTTATTTAGTGGAGTTGTTCAGGTAAATCATGGCTGAAGATTTCATTTCAGATTGAAATAAAATTCAGCTCCAGAATAATTTTTGAAAATTTGAATACAGAAATTAGAATTAATGCCGTCTGTTTCCATAAAAATTGAAGGTTGGCCTTTCTGAGCACAAAGCCACTCTGAATGCCTTCACCTTACTGTAGTGTAATTATTCTGATTATTTAGATATAATAATTATTATATATATTATTTTTATTTATGGTATTTATAATAATTCTGAATTTGAAAATGTCTCCCATCACCTGCATTATATCCCTGTATGGATGGTCAGGGATAGAAATGCTTCAAAGGAAAGCATTGACTCCTCCTGTAAGAAATAACCTTGAAAAATTATAAAAGAACGAAATGTAAAGATGTTCAAAATACTCTCTAATCACAGAATMATTAGGGTTGGAAGGGACTTTTGGAGATCACCTTGTCCAACCCTATTATTTTCACATTTTTTGCACTCAACAAGAGCAGGGTTTATTGCCGTGGTTTTGGCAGAGCTGCTCTCTCGTTATAAACACTCCGGGTTTCGCAGCTGCCGCAGCTTGAAAATGAACCTGAATTGCTTTGTGATGTTTTGGAACAACGTTAATCACCTAAAGAAACAAAAATATTTGGACAAACCAGGCTCTGGCACTTCAGGCTGTTTCGGGATGGTGTCAAGCATATCTGTAACCCAAATAATAGCAGTAACTGCTCCCCTGCTTCAGCTTCCTTCAAGTCAAACACAACTCTGGATTTAACTGCTTTCATGAATGAGCCTCAAAGTTCTGCTGAGATTTCAGGCTGCTGCTGATTTTAGCCAAAACACCTTGGTCAGACTGGATTTCCCTCCTCTTCTCTGCTTTACTTTCAGTCACTGCGAGAATTGAACAAAAACAGTTACAAAAATATGCAGAAAGTCAAAAAAACCCACCACATCCTCATTTATTCAGTCTTATTATATATAGGGGGTTTCTTTGTGATTTAAGGTGTATCTGAAACTGTCAGAGAACCTCAAAAAGTGCAGAATTGGGATCAGCTCTGCCCCAGAACTCACAGGAAACCCTTTGTGAGAACTCCTTTAAGCAGCACTCCAGTTTATCCCTTTCCAATCCAGAGCCAATCCTCAGATCCCATCCACATCTCCTTGCTTAGACCAATTTCATCAATTAAAAATCACCGATGAGCACTGAGGTACTGCTGTGAGGTCAAATGGAAACCCTCCTTTCTCAGAAGAGAGGAAGCAGCAATGGAAATTTAAAAAAAAAAAGGAATTAGGTAGTGCCAAGGTAGGCTCTTGAGTAGCAGAATCAAGCATTTATTCATTTATGGGCATGGATATCCAAGAACCAAAGGAAACATTAAAATATAAACAAATTAAAATAGAAATCTAYTAAAATAKAAATCWATTAAAATATAAAWCTATTAAAATATAAARATATTACAATCTGAGCTTGCTCYRTMGGAMAGAAGATGGGATCAGAYAYCAAATGTGTATCYCACAGAGGAGCAAATAAATAATTTCTGCCTGGGGTTTTGTCCTCATGRCACTCTTTGACCTCACCATGATGGACCTCAGCTCACTGACAGGAGAATTTTATTTCCCTTCTCTGTGTTTAAGTTAAAAATGAGCAAAAGTGGAGCTTTTCTCACTGCCTAGAGCACGTTAAATGCTCTTCTTGAGCTCGTGTTCCTCTAATTTGCTGCTTCCTTTGGTTGCTGTTGTGGACTGTGGAGGAAAAGGAGGCGTTTCAGACCAAAAATAAGAAATGGTTTTGTCCTTTCTGAAAGATGCTGTGGGAAAACAAACAAACAAACAAACAAAAAGAAAACAAAAACAAAAAAAACAACAAAAAAAGGAAAATATTAAAAAGAAAGAAAAAAGAAAGGAAAAAAGCTACATCTTTTGAGGATAAGGATAAAGACTGAAGGAAATCCTGCATATTCACAGCCAGTCTGCAGGAATAGGGTAAAAAAAAAAATGCAATAAAAACCCAACAAGAATCTGCTGCTCTTTTTCAGTCTCATCCCACATCACCATTTCCTCTTCAGGACAAAACCGCACCAGTGGTTCTTCTTTCTGTTTCCGCTTCCACTGAAAGTTTTGCTGCTCAAGCTGGGATGTGTGGGCTCCCTTTTGAGCATTTGGATGCATTTTAATGGATATTCCTCATGGYTATTTATTGGGCATTGGACGGAAGCTGGCTTGGTCCAATTAATTCTCTGCAAAAGCACTTGAAGTTGTGTTATTGAAGAGCAAAAAAAAATATGGCCCTGGTCATGATGGCAAAATGATTCGATTTTTGCAGCCACGTCCCCTCCTCCATTCAAACCAGTGCCATTGCACTTTTGCCGATTTCCGAAGCTTTGGAAGGGAATTTTAAAAAAATAAATTGCTGGGAATTGTAAGGGAGGGGGCATCTGATCCTCCTTAGGTTGTCAAGTGCTGCTTTTTTCCAGTGGCTCGCTGGAGAGCWGACAGCCAGGGAGCTTCAAAGCAGGGAGGATCTGCTTAGCATCACCATCTTCAATCCAACGGCGACGCCAAATCTGACATCTGGCCGCCGGGTTGGAGGCGAGGGCCATTCCACATCACATCCACGGCAGCATCTGCCAAAAACCTCGTGGGCCAAAGGCATTTTTCTCCACGGAAAATTGCKCCTTTTGGAGAGATCAGAGATTGGGGGATGCTCGTGCCAAGCCGTCAAAGCTCTGAAAAAGCACGTAGCAGATACAACTGCCTGCAAATCAGATGTTTCTGCTGCAGGATCTGGTTTTGAAGCTTCTTCCACTTTTTCCCAGCTGGCCTAGTCATCAAAAAAAAAAAAATTAAAAAATCAGTGGAGGCAACTGTATTMTCAGTCAGGGAAAGTTCTTTTGTACCCTGGAATGAAGAAATTGCTGCTGTGGGCACCACAGGACCCTTTGTGCTGTCGGGCCTTCTGAACCACCTCCATGAAGCTTGGGGCCACAATCACACCAAAACTCAGGAAACAGGGAAAAAGACTGAGAAAATCTGTGGGAAAAAAATCCCCAGGTTCAGCCAGCACCTACTGGAAGAAAAAAATGACATTTTGCAAAGGGTGTTCCACTGGAGACAAAGAGGTCTGGGAATCGGTTTTTCTCACCTCTGTTTTTGGAGAGAGAATCATGGAGAACAATCAGCCTTGGGTGATTTGAGATGAGGGTTCAGACCAGGACAGAGCACAGAAACTGAGATAATCTAAAAAATACCTTTTCATGGGCTTGTACAGAGGTTGCCTTAAAATAAGAACTCTTCTATCTTTGCCTTGTTTGACACAGGGAATAAAAAGGAGGGAGAGGGACTTCATGTAGGGGCAGAGAGTGACAGGACAAGGATTTTAAAGTAAATGGTTTTAAACTGCTAGAGGGCAGGGTTAGATTAGAGATTAGGAAGAAATATTTTGCTCAGAGGGTGGGGAKGCCCTGGCATGGGTGAAGTTGTGGCAGCCCCTGGATCCCTGGCAGTGCCCAAGGCCAGGCTGGACATTGGGCCTGGACAGTGGGAGGTGTCCCTGCCATGGCAGGGGTGGCACTGGATGGGATTTAATATCTCTCTAAACCCAAACCCTTCTGGAATTCTCTGATTTACAACCTGATGATTCATCCTCAGCCCAGCAGGATTTGAGATTACAAAAACAAAGGCGAACAGGCAGAGGCCAGCTGGTGGCTGTGATGCTTCAGCTTCTTCCAACTTCTCTTGGGCTCTGAAAATGATAAAGGACAATGTTTTTTTTCTGGATTAAAGTGAAAATATTCCACACTGCAGGAGGGCAAAAGCCATCACTCTTGTGGATGTCTTAAAACCAGAACACCTGATCATTAAACCATAATATTTATGTGTCAGTGGCCTCRGCATCTCTATTTATTTCACAGCAGAAATACCAAATGTGGAGTTAAAATCAGAGCAGGGAATCACAGCAGCAAAGTTTCCAAGCTTTTCTCGAGCACRTGGCTGAATCCCTGGCTGAATTTGTGATCTGAAAGGGCCATTTCTGATGAGAACTCGGCTTCCTCCAGCTTCTACTTCTTGTGGCAAAATACACACCTAGAAACGGAAAAGAATAACTTGAAAGATTCTTGTTTCTAGGAGGTTGCTGGGGTGATCAAGGAGAAATTGGAACCAGGTTCCTGTTTAAATTCTGGTGCTAATGACGTAGTGCAATTCTTTCTGAAATTAATGGAGCTTTGCATATTAAAAAGTTTAAAAAATGGCACAATTGAGTTATTTCTGCTTCCTCTGTTATCCACAAAGGCTTTGCCAGTCTATTACAGCACAGGGAATATTTAATTATTAATGGGCATGGTTACGTCAGCATCCAATAGAGGGGAACTCCAAAACTTTTAAGACATTGAGTAAAATCATTAGAAAAACAGAAAATCCATTTTAAAAGAGGCATTTAAGTGTCCAGGGCTTCCAGTGAACCTCACACAAAACAAGAGTTTGGGTCTAACTTGAGAAATGTGCTCAGTGCATCATTTTTCCTTTCACACAAAACTTCCAAATGTGCCTTGGAGGAGTTGTTTAACTCACAAACTGCTCAGAGGAGAGGGCAAAAAAATTATTACTCACATGGTACAAGAGAAAAGTATTTCTCTCACCATTTATAGACAGGAGTGCACAGAAAGGAAAAGCTTCATAAGCCAAGCAGAAAACAGTAAAATCAACTCACATTACTTTGAGAGTTCACTCCCATGCAGAAACTGAAGAGAAAACTAAGAATGCCTGGTAGATTTTAGAGGAAAAGCGTGAATAGACATCCTAGGCTCATGCTCTTGAAAAATTAAGAATCTGGCTTTGGATTTTCTGAGAATTCCCAGTTTAGTTCTTCCCCAAAGTCTCGGTGCACATTGTAATCTGCATATGTATTATTATCTACCTTCAGTGATGGCAATATCTGAAAAACAGAGATCCAGCATTCCTCAAGAGGTGTTTATGCAGCATTTCAAGAGATGTTTTTAATATTTTATGTCAGTTCTTCAAAGAGCAAAGTCTTTAAYGTGACACATCCTGGATATCACAAAATTTCATTAATTAGATACTGACATGTCACCCCCTAATACCCTATCTAATATCTAATTAGATATCTAATATCTTATCTAGATATAAAATATACCACAAAGAGATGTCACGAATTACAGAAAGAACAGAATTCTGTAAAATGAAACCACCTTTGAGTTCAACTTTGATGTTCTCCTTGCAAGGACAAATGTCCAATGCACTCCCATGGGACAGGCAGAATAATTTCAGTTTATTTCCATTTATTTATGTTTATTCTGCTTGTTATTATATGACTAAAATAATTCTATTATCTTAATAATAATTTTAATAATCCTATTATTTTAATACTAGTTCTAATAATTCTAATATTTTAATAATTCCATTATTTTAATACTAGTTATAATGATTCTATTATTTCAATACTAGTTTCAATAATTCCATTACTTTAATAGATCTAGATAATAATTAGATAACAAACAGATACATGTATATATTTATATAATAGATCTATTTATAGGATTTATATATTTATGTATAAATTTATAATTTATAACTTATATATAATATATAATTTTTATATAATTTAAATTTATAAATTTATAAATTATATTTCTATAATAAGAAATAATTCTTGGTTATTTTAATTCATTATTTTAATCATGGAATTGTTGATAGGTATCAATGTTATACAGTTTTTTGAAAATACTTTGATAAATTTTTGAAAAGAGCTTACTTAAGGGGTAGGTTGTTGATTTCAGGTCGCATTTCCTAGCGTTTCTTTGGTTTAATTTCCCTGATTTTAACCATGATAATAATGTCAGTGACTTCTAATTATTCAGWCAATTAAATAAACAGCTCATGGTTAGTAATTAACACATTTTCTCTCCCCCTCAAGTGCCCCTGGCCAACAGGAGGTACAGCCAGGACGCGCTGGCCGAACCCTTCCCGAGCTGCGCTGCACCCGTGCCGGGCAGGTACAAGGAGGAGCTCTACGACTGCGGCCTCCTGAAACCCAACAAAACAGAATCCAGGATACAGCCCCCTCCCCACCTGATCAAGGAGGAGAACAAGCTGCCTTTCAGCAGAGAGCTGCAGGACAAAATGAGTGTGGCCGAGGGCTCTTTCTCAAACTCCATCGGCGGCTCCCTGCTGCCCAAAGCMGAGTGCTGCCAGGCCAAAGCCGTGGGACAGCTGAGCCACCTGCTGCCCGTGCCCTCGGTCTACGAGCAGGGCAGGAGGATTTGTGGCAAAGAGCCCAAATTTGGGCACGTCGGGCACCACCACACAGCTGGCCTGGAGGAGCTGGAGGGCGGCGAGAGGATGGGTGCCAAGCTGCAGCATGGCGCCGACAGCGAGCGGGTGATGGAGGTGAGGCCTTCGGGACAAGTGCCCTTCGTGCTCCTCAACTACCACCATGTGCTGGCCAAGCACGGCGCCTTCCAGAGCTCCTCATGTGCAGCCGTGGGSCACACGGGGGAGGGTTACGGGTACAGCTCCGAGGAAGTGAACGCCTTCACTTACAAGAACCAGAGCCCCTCATCCACTTCTTCTCCCGAAACCCACAAAGAGTCGGCACTGCCCCATTACATCGGGACTTCGGTCATAATCGCCAACGGCAGGTGACGGTAGCAGAGGAGGCTTTCGTGTTTAATTGAGAAGCCAAACTGTAATGATTCGCAAAAATAATTAAAAAAAAAAAAAGCATGAGGAAACATGGTCCCATCTCCTGAGCAAAGCTGGGGGTCAGTGAGGGACAAACTGGTGAGTTCCCGGCACGCCACCAGTGCCAGTGGCCAGGAAAGTCCCCTCCATCAGCTGCCGTGCTTCGGTGTCACCAACAAAGCTCCGGTGCCAGGGGGAAGCCAAGTTCCAGATCTTATTTTTGTTATTTCATGGTGTGCGACAGAAGGAAATGATAGGTGTTATATGCAGAGGTTTATATGAAGTATGATTTTTTTTCCTTAACCCATCCTCAAAATAAACTTTTTTTTTTTTTTTTTTTTAATCATTATCATGGAATATACACTCTAGCTTAGGGTTTTTTTGGACAAATCGTGTGAAACCTTGCATCAACTTTCTGCCCAACCCCCTGACAAATGGACTTTATCGAGAGAGTGGTGATTTTTAGCAACCACAACACAGCTGTACTACCCAAACGGAGCTCGGTTAGAAAAAAAAAATCTTATTTATTAATTACAAAAAAGGTCTAAAGCTAAATAAATCAAAGCTAAATTTGATTTATTTCACATAGATTTCAGCGTTCTGAGATTGTTGCCACCACCATTTATCTTAACAAGGGACAATATGACAAATTAATAGGTACAAAGACAGGTATTACAGGGTTACAGGTCTTGTCACGGCAAATTGGAACAAATTACGGAGCAGGAACGAATTCTCCACAAATAAGAAAAGGAAACTCCTAAATCCTGTGTTTCCCTGAGTAATTCTGGGGGAAGGCTGTGCAGATTTTCAACCCCACCAGTCACAAATACATCTTAATAAAGGCACCAGCAATGTTTTCTTTATAGTCCAGAGAAGAATGTTCATTTCTGCCTTATTTTAAATTTACCASCAGAACGTTGAGCTTTGAGAGGTTCAGCTCTTTACACACTGAACTTCCTCTGGCATAAATCCTGTTGTCAGCACAAAGGCAGGTTTGGAATTCCCYGATTTGAGCACTTCACAAATCCCAAACAGTACCTTTGAAACACTCACACTTGGCCCAGCCAGTCAGGAACAGATTTTCACCCCTTTATTTTTAATTATTTGCAGAGAAGCCAAATGGATCTGTGAGTTTGACTGACACCACCCAGCCCACAGTGGCTTTCAGCCCCTTCCCCCAAACATTGTATGRATAAAACAACAAATGTCCCCCTGAAAAATGAATGTCACTGTAAATCCCAGTCAGCTCCATTTCTTACCTCAATCCAAGCCTAATTCAGACTCTTTCAAACTCTTTCTCTTATCAGACTCCACAGAGAACTTCACTGAAGAAAGYTTGAGCAGCCTGGGGTAGTGGAATGTTCTCTGCCCGTGGCAGGGGCTGGTCCTAGATGAGCTTTAAAGTCCCTTCCAAYCCAAACCACTCCATGATTCTTTGAAGAAAATCCTTACCTGGATTGTGTGATATGGAAAAAAACACTTGCTCATGGATTGCACCTTATCAGATAAAATCAGAGTAGAATGCACAGCWCTAAAAATTCTCCTTTTTTATGCAGCAATAATTCATCACAGAGCAGTTTGGGTTGGGAGGGACCTCAAAGCTCGTCCAGTTCCACGGGCAGGGAACTTTCCATTAGAGCACAATGAAAAAGGTACTTCCTTCTATTTGTGAATATTTATTGCTGTGAGTACAAAAAAATACTTTGGAGGTAAATGATTGAAAACAATTTTCAATCTTTTCATTGCGCCCCATCAAAGGTTAACAGGGAAGGTTTTATTATCAAGATAAATTAATGTTCACTTGCAAGTGAACTTGAACTGAACACTCTCAGCTGTTTTTTTCCAATCGCATGAARAATATATTTTGAGCTAAATAGAACCAAAAAAAGCCAAATCAGTGGTTACCAAAAAACCCCAAACCAGAACCAGACCAGCACAGCCACTCCTCGCTCAGCATAACCTTGGTTTGTGTAAAGCTGGAGAAGCTGGCAGGTGTCCAGAAAAGCCGTAAATGTGGATTATAATTATTCTGACCTCATCAATCAAAGCCACGAGACACCTCTGTTTTCCAGCGAGAAAACTAAGAGGTTTTGCCCTCTCGGTTGAGCCCTCCCAGCCCCTGCTCCTCACAAATGACCCCAACTCCTTAAAAGATATAATTATGCAAAGTCTCACAGGTAATTACGTTCAATTAAATTAAACCCATGCCCTCCAAAGGAGCCACTGGCATGGTTGGCATCATTAAAAAGAAACCTGATGCCCAACCCTCCTGCTGCACTTTATTCCTCATTAGTGGCACCGCTGCACACCACCCCAGTCTGYAGGGTTTGGGTGTTCCTGGAGCCCTGCTCACTATAAAAACATCAAAATTAGGTTTTGGTTGAAAAAAACCACCATCGATATTCTTCAGCACGGTATTTTTCCACCTTGTTATTCCCACTTCCAGGCTTTCTTCCAGGAGCCTGAGCAGAGGAGGTGTTCCATCATTCTCCCCCAGATGTTTTATGGGAACAGGAACTTTCCCCGTGAGGCAGTAACGAATCAATTACGAACCCGCAGCTGATAATGCAGGGGAGGCTTCAGAAAAAATCACAAAAGCAAATGTGCGCAAGATTTTTTCCTGCCATTCAGGAATAGAAACAGCAATTCCCTGTTCCCATCTGGGAGTCAATTATATTGGGAGAAAAATAGGAATTTTGGTCAGTTAAATTACAGACGTTCTCAGTGCACTCCTAGTGTGGAACAGGGCACTGCCATCACAGTGGAATTGTTTTAATGAGAAAAAATATATTTAATAATGAAAAAAAGATGATACTGGAGTGTGAATTGAAATATATTATGGAAAATAATCTCATTTCTCTCCAATATTTTAGCCACACTTTTGTCATGAGATTCAACATGATTTTCACTCTTCAGGGAGTTCAGACCTGGTGAGAAAATCAGATGGAGAATGGGAGAAACAGAGGGACAGAGGGAATATTTTACCAAAATCACAGCAAATTTGGGTCGGGAGGGAGTTCAAAGATCTCATTCCAAGCCCCTGCCATGGGCAGGGAACCTTCCATGACACCAAAGCTGGAAAAATTAATCCCATATCGAGGTCTCCGAGTTTTCATCCCCTTAATGGAAACAGTGCAATGGAAATAAGRTTTTGTCCCCAAAATCTGTACCCTGGGATTTGAAAAAGGGAATCATGAGGGTAATTGAAGGAAATTAAGCACAACTGATGCAAAATGGGGGAATTCATCAACAAAAGTGCAAATGAATGGGATATCTGCCAGATTTTCTCTAGAAATCTCAAAACAGGACACAAATTCTTTTTTTTTTCAGCATTTCAGTAACACTTCAAAACCACAGTGGAAATGTTATTATTCCATTTTTCTCCTGAAGGTTAGATTTTTGCTTTGTTGTTTTTTTTTTTTNTTGGGTTTTTTTTGTTGATTTTTTTTAATATGAAGCAGATTAAAGCTATTTGGCAAGTGTAGGTGAAGAAGCACGCAAAACCAACCAACCTATTAATGCTCAGAATTATATATGTATTCCCTAAAAATGTAAAGCATTTTTGCTTATTTATTATGTAAAACAAAACTGGTAAAATGTTAATAAAATCCTGTAGCCAAAGGAAAACTGAGTTGAATTTCTCTTGTTTTTTACAACAAAACACAGCATTCCACAAAGAACAACAGTGCATATTTGAAAATTTTATTTCAGCTGTGATATGAGCTATAATTGACAATAAAATACAGAGATTTTTTTTCAGATTATTGTATCTTTGCCATGATGCGTTTGAAATSAAGACACTTGGAAGATGCGAATAACACAGAATCACTAATGAGAAACTCAATACCTGACAATTCCTTCCCTGCAGTTCTCTTTTCTCCATCATTTTTTTGACCTCTGCTCTTTCCTGGGCCCGGATTTAATTTCTTTGGTGTCTGATCAAGGCGGTGCATCCCCAGCACCACTTAGGCAAGCAAAAGCTTTTAGCAAAGCAGTTACCCCCAGGAACCAACACAAATCTTTCCCATGATGGAYATTTCCATGACAGAAAGCTCCTGGATATTCCAAAGGAGCTGCAAAAAGTCTCTCTTTTTTTTTATTTTTCAGACTGCTGATGCAGCTGAATCAGAAAGAGCAAAGCAATGAATTTTGTCCAGCGAAGCAGCAGCATAAAGAATTAAATGCTTTAATATTATTTCCAGGTAATAGCCCTTGATTTGCTGGATATATTTAAAACAAAAAAAAAACAAAAAAAAAACAAAAAAAAAAGCTCTGAAGTCTTATAAAATCTTTACTAGAAGCAAGATGTGCTGCTTGAACTCGGAAATGTGAAGTCCATTATGACTTTTTCAAACCTTTGGGCACAACTCACGCCGGCCACTCACATGTGCCAACACACCCTCAGTAAGTTTTCCTCTCAATAAACAACCCCCACAAATGTTTTCACCATGAGRAACGTTCGAACAGAGCCCGGGAGGAAAAAAAAAAAATGAAGTCACAGAAACACGGACAGCGTAATAAATGGGTTTTTTGAAAGCACTTCATCAAGAAAATAGTTTAAGATATGAGCTCAGCGTAGCAATGGAAGAGGTGTTTTACTAATCCAGACAGCTGAATGAAATGAAACATTTTCAGGGCATTATTCCTGGGCCTGGGCTTGTCTGGATCTCTCCAGCCCCACATCCAGGCACACCCTGCACCACATTTGTCTGTCACACATGGAGAAAAAGAAAAACAAGGATTTTCCTGCAAAAATGTTGYGGCTTTCGGGGCGCGTTGAGTTTGGCAGAGGAAGAGTCAGAGTCAGACCTGSCTGTGCCTCTCATTTACCTGTCAGAGGGTCAGGAGCTTCTCCAARGACTCCTCCACAAGGAATTTATCCAGATGCTCCTCATCCCATGAGAATTCTCCTCATCTTTGGTTCTTCTGAAGGAAAAGCAACAACTCCTTCCTCCACAGCCTGGCTGAAGGTGGAGAYGGCAGAAGAGGCCACTGGAAAGGCGAAGTGGATCCCACAGCGTTCCCTGAGCTCTGGCACATCCAGGCTGGGGGTTTTCACCCCCGTGGGAAGGACATTCCACCCTAAATTTCTTCCCAAGGCAAAAATTTTTGGAATAACCTGACAACTCCAAGCAGGAACTGAACCATCATCAAGGCAGCTATGAAAGGACCCACAGCAACCAGGAAATGTTGCAGCATTTTGCTGCTGAGAAACCTCTCTGCTGCTGCTCAGCCACTGCAACCGAGTGGAGCCTTGCAAGTCCATTCTGCCCTTCCAAAATTCCCACATTTTACCCTTTTTTCTCATCTTTTTTTTGACCCTGGTGGAGGGTGAACATACGTTTTAAGGATGCAACTCATGTGGCCACTCAGCCTGAGGCATGAGATGGCTGTTAAATCCCTACAGGCACTTCCCAGGCTCTCTGAAACATCAACAAAACCAAAAAGGTGAATCTACAGGCAAATCCTAAAGCTGAGACAGTTTTAGCTACAATGACTGGGTTAAGGTGAAATTTTGTAGAACTTTGTGGTTGGAAAAGCAGCACCAGAGCTCTGCTTTCCTATCCTGCAGCAGCACGGGCTGCTCATGAAGGAAGAGGCAGAAAATAAGTGAGGATGCAGCAGGAAGATGTGAGTGTACATTTTTTTAYAGTTTTATATATAAATTGATGGTTTCTTTTGAGTGAAGCTTTAAGAAGCCAGGCTCAAATTCAGTTGATTACACCACGCAGCAATATTGAATTTTGAAATGAAAGGCAGCTGCCAAACATTCTCAACCCCGAGCAGTTTTGGAAGCATCTGGTAGGGAAAAGCCAAGCCTGTCATATCATTTTAATTATAGCAATTAGCAGCTATCTGTGTGCAGTTCTAGGAGGTGCTGGTGTGCAGCTTTCCATGATTTGAATTGTGGGGAAAACAACCCAGCAGGGTATGGACAATCAGGACAAATCTGGTGTGAGATGGAGCATAAAATCCTAAATGTTACAGGGACAACATAATTTCTACTCTTGCTGCCAAACCACCTAAACCCTAATATGTGAGGATTGGTCAAAATTACCATTTCAGACAAGCTTCCTGATTTTAAGACTTCTTGGCTTCGTAGCTGAAACAATCTGAAATGTTTGGATTGTTTATGAGGCGAACTTTAACCCAAAAACCCCATTTCTGGCTGGCAGACGGCAGTTTCCTCTGTGGAAATCAATTTGGCTGATCCACCAYGAATAAAAAGAAATTAATCTGGCCACATTGCACCTGGACAAACCTGTTCTGCACAAAATGATTTGGGGAGCTGTGGTGGCCAAATCTCCTTGGGAGAAAACCCCGCTGAGGCACTGGAGCTCCCGCGTGGCTGCTCCAGGAGAATTCCCAGGTTGTTCCCCTGCCTGGGAATGCACAGGCAGCCCCCAAAAGGAGCTGCTTTCAGGTCAGCAGGTGTTCAAGCTCTTGCTTTTAGTGCTCAGCAGCAAAACCAGACTCTTCTTTGGGAAAGGGGGCGACAACAGGAYTTGTGCAAGAGAATTTGGGCACGGGTGAATGGTGGTGATTTCTTTTCCACTGGAGTTGTTGTTTGCAGCAGGGAATTTAATTGATTCCCATTATTTATTCACTTCACTTTGTTGAGATCACATCATCATTATTATTAAATTCTAAATGAATTAAAGGTTCCTTCCCCTGAATGTGATTCTGCAATAATTGCAGCTCTGTGACGCTGCTCCAACAGGATTTGTTTCCAGGAGCTAAACCCTCTTGGAAAACCACAATTTAAGGGACAGATGAGATGATTTACTCACATCCAACTGACTGAGGAGAGCAGAGTGCAAATCACTTGGATAACCAAGCACAGCTCCTAAGTGCTGATGGAAAACTCTCCCARAAACTCAAGGCAGCCATTAAGAGTCGCAGCCCTGAGGTCGAAGCACAGGTTGGTAAGTAGTTGTACAGGTCTACAGAAGAGAAGAAATCAGCAAAGATCTTCCCTCAGACCTGGAGTTAAGCACAGTGGTGATCCCAGCAATTCCAGGAATATTTGATGTTCCAGCTGGTTTTAGTGCAGACAACTCATGAATCGGAATTTAGTTTAAAAAAATAAAGTAAAAAAGTAAATCTTGTCCTGCACTGTGCTAAAGTACCATAAAAACACAGAAAGAAAAAAGGAATATTAAGAAAGAAAAGAAAAGAAAAGGAATATTAAGCCACTTCAGTGTCTTCAGTACAGGGTGTAAAAATAAAGAGAAAGATCTGTTCACTTCAAAATATTCGTTTGCAATCAGACTCCTTTCAAAAAGCAGATCCTTACCAAGAATGGCAACAGAGGTGTGTGTTTTAAAGTTAATAAAAATAAAAACCATCAGCTGGGAGATCACCACCTCTCTCCAACTGCTGCAGTTACCCATGTGAGACACAGAGACAGCAGCAAATCAGAAGGGAAAAAAATCAAACTTTGAAGGGTCCTTCCCAGCTGGAACGGGTTTGGGGGGCAGTCAGTGCTTGGGGACAATCAGGTTCCTCAGCATGTCGAAGGAGTTGCCGTCGGGGTGCACGGACTCGACGCCCTGGCCCTCCTGGTGCACCTGCAGGTATCCGTAATCGTCAATGCCAACGATCCAGGCCAGCGGCCCCTCCTCGTCCCGCAGATGGACCTGCTTCCCGCTGCACACAGAGAATTCCATCAGTCCCATGCATGGACCATTAAAAACACCTCAGGGGGCCCATCAGGATCACTGGGTGAATCCCAGACTGGGCTGGGTGGAAGGGACCATAAAGATCATCCCATTCCAATCCYAACACCTCCCACTGTCCCAGGCTGCTCCCAGCCCCATCAGCCTTGGGCACCAGGGATCCAGGGGCCTCCCACCCTCACCCTCTAACAGAATGTTTATATTTCCCACCTCACTCATTCTTTACAGAATGACTTTCAGCATTTCAGAATGACTTTTCAGCAGCATTTCCTACCTGCTTTCATTTCCTTTTGTAGAACAAAAGGAGTTGGAGTTAATCCAAACAGCCTATTTTTAATTTTTTTTTTTCCCCAAAAGTACAGCAGCTCCATCCATCTCCAAACAGATCATTCCCAATTCCCTCTGTTTGGAGATGACACGTGTAAAATATCTGGAGGCTTTCTTTAACCCGTGATAGTCCACCGATTTTGGTACGTGCTGCTTTTATTCTCCCTTAAAAATGTGCATCTTTGTATATTAAAATACACTTGCTTAAGTGTATTTTAATTATTCACTCACTTTCAAGGGAATTTAGTGGGAAAAGACCAAACATCCACGAGTTCTTCCACCAATTTAATGAAAAGGCAGCTTGAGCAGAGCACAGCTCTCACCTGTGTATCCAGTACTTGTAGTACTGGGGCAGAACTGCATTGGGGCCCTTCTCCTGGAACAGCTCGATGAGCCCCTCCAGCACGGTGACAGTCCTGGCAATCAGGCAGTCCGCGCTCAGGGGCTGCAGCTTGGCCCCCTCCTCCCTGTTGAACTTTGCAATCAGGTCGTTGATGCAGATGGTGGGGTTGCTGTTACTCACATTAAACCCAAAACCTGCCAGGGACAAAGGGAAGGACACGATCAAAGGGGTGAACTCCTTGTTCCCACCCCAGCCTTCACCCACCTGCTCCATTCCAGGATCCCTCACAATGGCTCCCAGAGCTCTTTTACTTCAGTCTCCTGCACCTTTCAACCTTCCAGTCCTTTTAATTACAATTTTCAATTCAGATTTTGCTCCTTGCCTTTAAAAAACCTCCTGGGAATGGCAGAAGCAGCCCCAGTATATCTTTTCTGCCACACCCCACCCCACAATTTGCTTCCAATTTTGCAATTTGCTTCCAAAGCCACCAAAGTGAGACATCTTTGATTCCCTGGAAGCTGCCAYGTCCTCAGCCCACTCAGAGGACAACTGATCTTACTCAAAGATGGAGTTTTATCTTCCAATCTAAAATTTAACTCAGAGAACTTTCTCTTTACTGCCCTTCCCAAAACTGCAATCTTTTCTCTCAGCTGATAACCCTTGTCTGGCATGGCCTGGAAAGCCCAGAAGAYTTGACTTTAACTTTGTGAGACTCCAGTTTGCCTAATTCCATCCTTTAGAAGCYTTTTGCCTCTCGCTGAGATTTCTCCAGCTGGAACGATGCTGGCAGAATTCCTCCCCCATTTAAATACGGCTCTGGGGGCCTTTCCTGCAGCCTGCTGGAACAGGCTTCGAGGCATGTAAAGAAATATATTGTATTACCTGTTTATTTTCTTTCTCCTAATGATTTGGGGTTTTTTTTTGCCTTTCTTTAGGCACTTGGGATAAACCCTCTGTCTGTCAATCAGGTTTGATGATCTGCAAGRAGGGGCAGATGTCTTGATTTGTAAATTTACTATTAAGGATTAATAAATGGAAGTAATGTGTATTAACTGCGAGAAGGAGCTCTTTGGTGAAAAGGAGTTTTTGAGTTTTAACCGGTCAGAGAATGCACACAAACGAGGCACAGCAGACCCAATGCACCAGCCCTGTGGAAATGAGCKGAACTGGGTTACTGGATGAAGAGAAAGGAAAATGAACTGGAAAATGCAAGGAGCTGCGCCAGCAAACCCCAACTCGGCCGCCTGCGCTCAAACACAGCGCGAGGGAGGAGGAACAGTGGCCATCAAGCTGGGCTGCTGCTGGCAGGGGTCACAGGGCTCTGTCACMGCCACAGGGCACTGAAACCCTGCTCACAACCCCAAAGTGGGACCCTAAGGCAGCAACATCTGGGAATGGCACAGTGGGGAAGAGGCAGCCGGGGATCAGAGAAAAACGGGGGGCTCAGGGCTTTCACAGGAGCAGAGAGAGTCCAGCAGCCGCTGTGCAGCGCTGATGTGGCTGATGGATGTTCCAGTGGGGGATCCACGAGAATCTGGGCTCCTCCTGGACGTGCCTGAGCAGAGGCAGAGGAGCGTTCCCAGGTCACGCTCGCTGGCTGTCCCCCACATTCCACCGGCGCTTGGCTCCCACGCCTGCTCCGAGTCTGGCCCTCCCATTAATGGTGCATGCTCTTCTCAGAACTCCTCTTCCACAAGTCCCAACACCACAAAGTTCTTTGTTTTTCAATTTCAGCTTGAAAAAAAAGGGGGGGGTTTGGTGGCTTTGGTTTTTTTTTTTTTTTTTTTTTTTAAATATACTTAAAGTATGAGCACTGTGGTGCCTGCAAGGCCTTGAGCACTGGAAACACGAGTTTGTCTTTGATCTGATTCTCCTGAGGTCCTTCTTGGAGCAGTGAAGCCACAGAGATGATCTTTGATTTTGGTAATTATCTTGATTTATGGGAGATTCTCAGGAATGCCATGGGAAGAGTGAGTTCAACACCTGGAGGTGGCACTGAGTGCTCTGGGATGGGGACAAGGTGGGCATCRGGCACAGCTGGCACTCCATGGGCTGGGAAGGCTTTTCCATCCTCAGGGATCCTGGGATTCTGTCCAGGTAAGGAATTTGCACGGCTGTAGAAAAGGGGTGATGGATCTGGCACAGCTTTCTTGATGGGGAAGTTCAATCCCAACACCCCTAAAACTTTGTRACGAATCCCCTCCACAACGCCCGATGACACATGCAACACTGGAGTGATGGGAACGATCCTTGGATTCATAAATAGCCAACAAGTTCCAATTTTCAAAGCTCTCACGTGAAAATGTCCATTTATCCACACCTCAGACCTAGCAGGTGACTCCCACTGGCTCCAGAAAAAAAGCGGACACGGAAAGTTTCCATTTGAACTGGAACGCTTTGGTKTTTAGGTAAGAAATATGAAATACTTGATATAATAAATTCTTTTTGGATCCATTTCTGCTTTCCTTGTGTTACCCAGGACAGGCACAAGGAAAACATGGAAGCTGTAAATGGTTGATGGGGCACAGAGAGACTTCTTCAAGTTGGGGTGGAATTTCCATTCTGTTGATGCAGATTATTTTCAAAATGAAGATACAAAATCCAACAGCAAATATCATGGCTGGGCAGGTTTCACAGAAGGAAGTGAACTCAACTCTTTTGCTTGTTTTAATCTCTAAAACCCCAGAATTTTAACAAAAACAACACCACGGCCACACCATCCTTACCTGTGCTACATTCAAATATAARCCAAATGTCATCACCTTTTTCTTCAACCTTTTAGACTCGCTAAGGAATTTCTTTTCCATTGTTTTAGACACAGAAGAGACAATTCTTTTTTGGAACCAGAATCTGGCAGGTTTCTAAGCAGATCTGGGATGCTGCTGGTCAGGGGAAAAACTTCCTTATCAAACCGCAGGATGATTATCAGACTAGAGATGATAAAAACATCTTGACAATTAAAAAATTAAAACATCGCTCTGTGTGCGTAGTTCTTTGACTTCTGATTTAAAAGGCATGTTCCTCATTTAACTCAAAAAATAGATATAAATTAAAAAATAGATATAAATTGGGGGAAGAAAAGGATGGAGTTTTTMGTATATTCCACTGGTTTTGCAATAAATCAAGGAAGACCATTTCCCTGTCCCATGTACTGCTCTTTCTTTGAACTCGACTCCATCAGTCCAGATGCMTGCATTCATGTTTGCCTTGTCAAGCATATGGAATTATTAAGAAGAACGAAAACATTTACTTTCTGTACTTCCTCTGAATGTAACTCTGTGCTTTATTTCCTTTTGCCTGCTGTCATTATCTGTTCTCGTCGTTGCCATTGGAACTGATACAGACATTGACAACAAAACCCCTTGGAAAAAAAMCAAAACATTTACCAATGAGGATGTGAAACGTTGTTTCAACAAGTGTTGAATTCACCAGAACTCCACCGAGCTTCATCAGATCGCTGTAGTAAATGTCATTGGGCCACTTAACCCGCAGCTCGATGTCCTAAAAAGACAAAAACGGATATTTAGGGACAATTATGGCTCATTCATCACCCCATAGTCCGTAAGGAAACCCTGGATTGGTTTGGGTGGGGAGGACCTTAAAGGGGTCATTTAATTCCAACCCCCTGGCATGGCAGGGACACTTCCCAGCCCCAATGTCCAGCCTGGCCTTGGGCACTCAAAGGGATCCAGGGGCAGCCACAGCTTCTCTGGGCACCCTGTGCCAGGGCCTGCCCACCCTCCCAGGGAACAATTCCTGCCCAATATCCCATCTGGCCCTGCCCTCTGGCACTGGGAAGCCATTCCCTGGCTCCTGTCCCTGCAGCCCTTGCAAATTGTGTCTCTCCATGGTTCCTGTGGGCTCCTTCAGGCCCTGCAAGGCCACACTGAGCTCAGCCCAAAGCTTCTCCTGTCCAGGCTGAACAATCCYAGCTCTCCCAGYCYTTCCTCCCAGCACAGCTGCTCCATCCCTCTGACCATCCTGCTGCCTCCTCTGGGCTCTCTCCAGCAGCTCCACGTCCTTCCWGTGCTGGGTTAGAGTTCTGGGATCTCATCAGAGCAGGGCAGAGGGGCAGAATTTTCTCTCCCTCTTTGCCACACCCAGTATGACGCTGCCGACTGCTCCTCAGAATGAGAATCCATTGCTCCACAAACATCACTGAAAAGGTGACCCTGCCTGAGGAACCGTGCAGGAACCAGCCAAGGAGACAGCGACATCCTGAATTTCGGGGAAGAAATTCAGCAGACAGGAGAAATCCCAGTCCCCTACTCCATAAACACTCCAGAAATGTCCTRAAGACATTCCCATTTTCAGCTGGAAACACGAACCGCACTGCATGATAACACCCCAGCTCCATGGAGAGCTTTTGTTGGAGGGCTGAGCTGAGCTCTGCAGCAGCTCCTTGGACACAGAAGGGAAGCAAAAATGCATCCTGCAGCCTGAAACCCTGCCCACGGCTGCTGCATCCCCCGGGCCACATCAGGGATGGCGAGGGCTGCGTTCCTCCTCTTGCAGAGGGCAAAATCCCTTTACGGGATGTGTGAAAGCTGCACCTGGGCCTGTGACCACCTTCCTGACAGATTTAAWGGCCAGGGAGGAGTCCATTACACGTCCACTGACAGGAAACTCTACCTGATTTTGCTATAAAAGCATTCTGAGGGAAAGTATCACCGACTCAGGTTTGTTATGGGAAGGAACCCRGCTCATTGCACTGGGGAAAGGTTTATAGGAGACCCTGGAGAGGTGGGAGGTAGGACACAGCGAAATGGTGTTGTCAGGGATAAAAGGGGTGTGTTTCCCTCAGGGGACACAGGAGCTCTGTGGCTGAAGTGACAACAGGCAGGAAGAACAGCCACGGCAACCGGGTGTTCCCAGAACTGGGCCACAGAATGGATGCAACAGCTGCCACACAAATGGCACAGAACACGCTGGAAACAGAGAATGCTCTTTCTCTCACCAGAGAGAGATTGTGCTGCTCTCAGAGTGGGAGAGCAAATTATCCTCTTGATTTAAGGCCCATTTGCATCCTCAGCATCAATGTCTGATTGTGAAACTCCCAACTAAAACCTCCCTCAGATCTGCTCTGGGAGCTCCCGGCAAATCTGGGCTGCTGCTGGGTCAGCGCAACCCGAAAAACACTGACTGAGAAACGGAGACAGGAAGGACAGGGACCCTCAGGAG